>NW_028270189.1:35727056-36027056 GCF_037043375.1 Chiloscyllium plagiosum
ATGGAAGTGGTGTGCATACGTTATCAATGATTATTTGACCCAGAGATGAGATCCTGATTTCCCCTCTGCCAGTGATTCCCTTCACTGAGACTCCACCCTAGCCCTCACGCAGTGTCTAGAGGGGCTACAAGTTCCTGATGGCCCAGAATATTTAAATTAATCCACCTTCTCCCTGGAACCAATCTATTGGTCTATTGGATTGTGTTTAGCTGTCAGCAACACAGCTCTGGGATGTTATTGGCGATAAATGATCTGGGATGACAGCCAGTATCAGCATGGTGCTCACAGGGTATGGCACCAGACAAAGGGCTTACAGTCTGTGAGAGTTTCTAAGAAAGATTTCTGTGCATTTCTCCTCATGCTGTCTCCTGATCTAACTTCACATTCGTCTGATACCCCTTGCTCTTACTCACTCTGTAGCTCTTTGTTTTCACTCTGTTTATCTCACTTCACTGTCTTTCTCTCTGTTTATTCCTCTCCGCGTCAGTCGAGCTCCGATCATTCCCTCTATTTTCATGTTGTCAAGTTGGAGAGCTCATGGATGCATGGTGGGATGAATGGCCTCCTTCTGTGTTGTATTAATTCTGAGGTTCTCTGACCCACAGTAACAAGTTTTGGTGCCTGAAGAGACAAGCTGGTCCAGTGAAGGGCACAGTGGACAATGAACCATTATCTCTTCCTATTTTCTGACATGCAGCGACATCGAAATATCTGTTCAAACAAACAGATTCCTCATATTAAAATCGGCACACTTCAGACTGGCAGGCCACTGTGTTCAGTACCCTCTGCCTGTTTTTTGTTTTGTTGGTCTTAGCTGTACTGGGATTAGTCTCCAACTCCTCCTCAGTCACTGAACCTGTGGACCTACTGCTGTGGTTCCATACACCCCTCCCCCACCGTCGCCACACATTAGTTTAGACCCTCGTTAAGGACAATAGCAAACCTGCCTGCCAGGAGAGTGCTGCCAATTCAAGTCCATCCCGGGAATCACAATGATCCATATATCGGAGATTGTTATCAGTTCATGTGCATCCCGTCCTTCTTGAGTGTATCCTACTGACCCGTGAATCCCAATAATCCACATATCATAAGTTGCTGCCAGTTCAGGTTCATACCGTCCTTTTTGTGTATATCCTACCGATTCGGGAATCCCAATGATCCACATATCGGAAGTGCTGCCTCCCCGACCAGCACTTTGATCGTGTATTTAACTGTGCTACCTTACAACTCCTCACCTTACTCGCACGTGTCATATTCTAATGTCTCCAAAATTCAAATATCCTTTCAGCACAAGTCCAGCAAGGCCTTTTCTTTAAACTGGATAGAGTTGATAATAAAAACTTAAGTGTGACGTCAGAAAAGTGAGATCACTGAATCAGTCCAATGACCACCGGATGTGATATCTATCCCCGCCACCAAACCTATTTGACAAGGCATACATATGGACCATATATTTGCAGATGGACGAGGATAAACAAAAGATTAGAAAATATCAGAGCAGATGGATGTAATTCAGCCTGTTTACTCAGCTTTGCTATTCAATTGGATTCTAGTTATTCTGTTCCTTTCAATGGAAGGGTCTTTACCCAGCATCTCCAGCGGGTCAGAAAGTTCCCAGTGTCGTTGTATGCACAGTCTGGCGAAGGGAGTATCCAGTGCCAGGCAATGGGGTGTGGGGAGTCCCAGGGGTGGCACAAGGAAAGGCTGCATTTAGTGACGATGGACTGAGGGAACTGAGAGAGATGGTATGGGCATCTAGGGACACCGCACTCAGACAAGTGGCCGGGCAAGATTCCTAAACACCCAGAGGAACCTGCGAACCACGGCTGCTTTTACAAAAACCTGTCACATTTGTTGCATTTCTCCACCGAACAAAAGCAAAAATACTGTAGATGTTAGAAATCTGTAGCAAACACAGAGACGTACTGTGGAGAGAGAAAAGAGTTAATGCTCCCAATGCAGACACTGGAAGAATGTACAAAGTCCCACAGACAGGGTCCAGTGATTTGAAATGAACCCAAGTCCCTAGCACTGTTTCACCATGCTGCCAAAGATGGATAATTGGGGATAGTATAGTTAAAAGCATAGATACTGTACTCCGTGTTCGGGATTAACAGTCCTGAAGGTTGTGTTGCCTACATGGTGATCGGCTTTGGGATATATCATCTGGGTTGCAGAACTTGGAGCGGGAGGGGAATGATCCAATGGTCAGGGTCCGTGTAGGTACCAACAGCTGGACAAACAAATGACAATGAGAAGAGCAACGGAACTATTATATCGGAATGCATGCAGTATTAGGAATAAGGTAAATACGCTTGTGACTCATCCATAAATTGGCAGGTATGATATAGTGGGCATTACAGTGACATCGCTGTAAGAGGATCAGGATTGGGAGCTGAATATTCAAGGATATTCATCCCGTCGAAAAGATAGGCAGGTGCGCAGAGAGATACAGTTGTTTCAGCATTAAGAATTGAATTGAATCAATAATCAATAATAAGAAATGAAATAAGGTCAAATGGTGTAGAATCTTTGTCGGGAGAATTGAGGAATCGAAAAGGTGCAAAAATGCAGTTGGAGTTATATACAGGGAGCTGGCGTGTAAGATACACCAGGAGCTAGAAAGATCTGCAGGAAAGGCAAAGGTACAGTGATCATGTGGAATTTTGTTTTACAGATGGACTGGGAATTCAGATTGATAGTGGTTGGCAGGAAAAGGAAATTGTGGAATGTTTACGAGATGGCTTTTTGGAGCAGCTTGTGCAGTCAGACTAGATGAGGGGAGCTTAAGGTGACAGTTGTCATAATATGGTTGAATTTACTCTGCAGTTTCAGATGGAGACGTTAGAATCAGAAGTAACGGTATTACAGCTGAATAAAGGCAATTGCACAGGAATGAATGAGGAGCTGGGTAGAACTGACTGGGAGACGGGCCCAGCAGGAAAGACAGTACAACAGCAATGGCAGGAGATGTTTGGAGTAATTCAGGATGCAGCAGAGATTTATCCTGCGGAAACAGAGACTTGTATAGGGAGGATGGAACAACCATAGCTGACTAGGGAAGTCAGATAGGTATAGCATAAGAGCAAAAGAGAAATGATATAATGTGGCAAAGTGCAGTGGGAAACCTGAGGATTGGAAAGTTGACAAAGACAAAACAGAGGGCAAACAAAATAAAATAAGGATGGAGATTATTAAATATGGGGGTAAGCTAGCCAGTAAGATAAACGAAGACTGGAACAGTTTCTTTCGATATATAAAGAACAAAAGAGCGGAAAAAGTGAACATTGGACGCCGGAAAACGGTACTGGAGAGATGGTAGTGGGGAACGAGAAAATGGTCAAGGAACTGAATAATTACTTTGCATCAACTTTCACGGTAGAAGGCACGAGTAATACCTTAAACATTCAAGAGATTGAGGGGCCAGAGCTGAGTATATGGCCCCCACCATGGAGAACATGCTAGAAAAAAATGTAATGGTCCGAAGGTGGTTAAATAACCTTGACCAGATGGACTACATCCGAGTATTATAAGGGAGATAGCTGAAGAAGGAGTGGAGACGATCGTGGTGATCTTTCAGATATCACTAGAGTAAGGAACCATCCCAGAGCATAGGAAACCCACTAACGTGACAGCTCTTTTTTGACAAGGGAGTAAGGAAAAGGACAAAAAAAAACAACCACCATGAATAGTTTAACCTTTGTCGTAGGTAAGATCCTGGAATCCATTACGAAGGATGAGATTTCTGAATACTTGAAAGTGTTTGTTAAAATAGGGAATGTCAGCATGATTTCATCAAGGGAAGTTAATGCCTGACAAATCTAATAGAATTCTTTGAAGAGGAAATGAGCAGGCTCGACCAAGCACAGCCATTGGATGTTATCCACCTGGAATTCAAGGAGGCCTTTGGCAAGGTATCATACAGGAGATTACTGCGGGTAATAAGGGTCCGCAGTGTTAGAGGCAAGGTAGTGACATGAATAGAAGCTTGCCTGTCTGGCAGAAAGCAGAGAGTGGGGATAAAAGTATACTTCTCAAGATGGCAGCCGGTGACAAGTGGTGATCCAGAATGCTCAGTGTTGGAATCATAGCTTTTTACTTGTTACATTAACAATGTAGATGAGGGAATTGAGGGCATTCTGGCTAGGTTTTCAGACGATACAAAGATAGGCAGATGGACAGGTCGTACTGATGAAGCGGAGCGGCTGACCAAGGATTTGGATAGATAAAGATGCATTCCAACGTTGGAAAGTGTGAAGACATGCACGTTGACACGAAGAATAGAGGCATAGTCTATTTTCTAAATGGCTAAAAAATTCAGAAATCTGAAGTGCAAAGGGACTTGGGATATCTAGTACAGGGTTCTCTCAAGGTCAGCTATCAGGTTGAGGCAGTAGTTAGGAGGGCAATTGCAATTATGATTGGGAGCATTTACTCCGAGAAGAATTGAATATAAGAACTGAGTGTATACGGCTCTGGTCAACCACATTTGGAGTATTGTGCTCATTTCTGAGTTCCATAACTCAGGAAGGATATACTGGTCCTGGAGCGTGTTCAGAAGATTTTCACGAGAATGGTCATAGGAATGAAAAAGCTTATTGCATGGGGAATGTTTGAGTACTCTAGGTCTATACTTGATGAATTTTAAAAGGATGAGAGAGAATGTAATTGAAATAGACAGAATACTGAATGACCTGGAGAGAGTGGATGTTGATAAGATGTTTGCATTGGACTAGGATCCGAGGTCACAGCCTGAGATGAAAGCGATCAACGTTTAGAACAGTGAGAAGTAGAAAGTTATTGAACCATAGAATGGTTAATCTTTGAAATTTATTGCCACAGAAGGCTGTGGGGGCAGGTCATTGAGTATATTTGAGATGGAGATAGATAGTTTTTGATTATCCAGGGGATGAAGGGCTATGGTGGGAAGGTCGGAGAATGGGTTAAAGAGACCTATCAGCGATGATTGAATGACGGAGCAGACCCGATGGGCTAACTGTCCTAATTTATGCTCGCTCCAACGTCTTATAATCGTCTGGCCTAAACCTTAAGGAGGCACCTTGCATCTCTGAGAAAACGGATTCATGTTCTTCATGAAGATCAGAAGCTATTGGGAATAGCTAACTGCTTTAGAATGAAGATACTGTGGCTACTGTCGGGGTGATGGATAATATGACATTCAGTGCAGGATCACACACCAACTGCACTGTATTAATGTGGGGAGAGTTTATTCAAAACTTGGACCGCTCCGTCTCTCTCAATAGCGAGTAGGGGTTGCGGTGGGTGGGCATAACGTCCGCCCAAGCACTTAAACTATCCTGAATCATGCATCCTGAGTGAAATAGCAGTCATGGAATTTATCACATTGTCTGTTTAGAATATAAGGAGTGATTGTCCATCCTTCTCAGGGTTCAATACAAGCATCTCTTATTCTCTCACAGCACTGCAGATCAACCTTCACTCACTCCTCATGGTACCATCATCCCAGGGATTAATCTCGTGGAACTCCTCTTCACTCTGTCTGTGGTAAGGAGATGACTCCATATAAAGGAAAGAAAATCTGTCCACAATACCCCAAATACTGCCTCAACAACACTCTCAGGTTTGATCACAATAATTCCTTTTCCTCGCTTAGCAACTCCATTTCTTTCGTGTGAAACAGGAAACCATTCATTTACAATGCAGTGCCACTGATGTAGAATTTAAAAACATCCTTACATCTGTAGGTCAGCATCAATGAAGACAGCACCATGGAGATGGACATCACTCTTGGAAGAGACTCAATCACAAAGAATACATCTAAAACAGTAAACGGCTACCTACCTGAATGGAAATGAGCCGTTGGAATATGGAATGCAGGCAGAAGAAGGGAGCTACCTTTCCTTTTGTTCTGCCCTCACGGGATGTGTGCAGCCATGGTCAGGCCAGCATGTTATGCCGATCTTGAAATGGGTGGCTGTTTCAGCTGTTCCACAGGACAATAAATAGTAAAACAAATTGCTGTGGGTTTGTAGTTAAACAGAGACTTGACCAGAGGACGATGACCCACTGCCTTCTCTAATGGGCATAATGCAAGCCGATATCAACAAATTATTAATCTGTGGCTCTAGAATACGAGCTAATGATGTGACCCACCATACACTGTCTGCCCATCTTTCAGATTTTGTGCAGAGAACAAGTTAAACATCTCAAGTGCAATTATTTTGCAATGGACACGCAGTTAGAAGGGACATGAAACAGCTGTATCTGGAATTAGCAAAGCACAAACGATGGTTTATTCAGGAATTGAACTGAGGCTGAGGAGGAGACTGGGACGTCTTTATGGTGGTACTGGACTGGATTGGTATGTGGGGAGGATATGGAGATGTACACTCTGCAGGAGAAAATGAATCAAAGAGATTGAGAACAGTGTGTTTTACCCTCGCGTATTGGTAAGTAATTTGTAAATAATAGTTTGCTAGGTATAATTCTTAAGGAATGGAATCTTTGATTGGAGCTGAAAACGTTGGCTTGCACCTTTCGAAATTCTGCATATCATGAGCATCGATTCAGTTCAGACCATTTTACTAAACAGACAGAGTGACTTGCCAGGAACACCAACTAAAGCAAGGATAGGATAGTAACCAGCTTGAATAACCATCAGCAAATCTTGAATCCGCGATGCTAATGAAGTCCAAGGTTAGGAAAGCCAGTAAAGACCATAGGATAAACTCCTATCCATTGTTGGAACATTCCAATCTAATGTTCCCAGATTCTAATCCATTGTTGGAACATTCCAGTCTAATGTTCCCAGATTTCCTTCTCTCCTGCCCTTCTCTCTGAAGCTGCTAGTCCCTCTTATTGATGTTGGACATGCTCCCGCTCACACTATGGGATAAAACACTGAAAGCATTCCCTTATTGATAGAAGAGTGAAACTCCCTCGGGATGCATACGATCCATGGAGACTGACACAATTACAATCGCTGATCAAATAGCTCCAGTTAACCCCTTTGAATTCAAAGCTACTTTATTAAAATTCAAAATAACGTTGAACATTTATGCATTCTGGATGTGATATGCGAGTGTGACTGAAGGAAGGAATGTTGAAGATGGCAGATGGATTGTGTATAATCATTCAGGCAGCCTTGGATATGAAAGTAATGCCAGAAGTTCAACGGAACATAAACATGCTCCTTGTTCATAAATACAGAAATGAATCCCATAACTGCTGATCAGTCATTGCAATATCTGTAAAACATTGAGAAAACAACTATCATCCATGATGTGATAGCAAAATGTGCCAAAACAAACATGGGTTACAACAAACAAACGGCATGGATACGTTATCGGAGAATTGCACATGGCCAACACAGTTCAGATTGTTATTCCAGGATCAGAGAGGGCAGCTGTGAGTCATGCTGTTGATGTTATCGATGGTAAGGAACTGTCATGAAGTGTCATTTAATGGACTTCAATTACATTGTGATTATGATACTGGGGAAAAGACAGAAGACGGAGAAGACTGGGGGACATGGCTGATTCGACTGAGTGGAGAGACAGTGATGTTCCCTATTTAGCAGAATTTGAATGTTACTCTTTATAACTCATATGAAGAACAGATTCAAAAATACATCTACAATGAGGAATTAGCAGAGACAATATTAATGAAATGCGTTTATGCAATCTAAAATGCAGAAACAAAATGATTTTCTGCACCCACCAATATATGCAAAGTACAAAGAGATAAGGTTATTAAAATACACTACTGATATTGAGCTATATAAATTGAAATGTGAATTACATAACTAGAAAAATGGTACGCAAACTTTTTCAATCATTATTTGACCCACAGCTAAGATCGTGATTTCACCTCTGTCAGTGAGTCCCCTCACTGAGATTCTCTGGCCTAGTCTCTCATGCAGTATCGATATGGGCGGTGGGGGGGGGGGGGGGGGGGGGGGGCGGAGGCGGGGTGGTGGTTATCATTTCCTGCTGCTCTTGGCACAGTCTATTTAAAAACTATGCTTTCTGCATGGAATCAGTCTATTTGCCTAATGGGTTCTGTTTAGCTGTCAGTAACCCAGCTCTGTGATATTGTTAGAAATAAATAATTAGGAATGACAGCCAGTATCAGCACAGTGCTCACAGTGTACGGCGCCCAGACAAAGGGTTTGCCGTCCAGAGGAATTTATAAATAAAGCTTCTAACTTCTGTCTGTCCATATTTGTCTACCATAATGCAGTCTTCGAATCTATCTGACTTCACCCTCATCTAACAACTCTTCACCTCGCACTCAGTCGGTCGCTACCCTTTCAATCCTCTCTCAGTTTACCTCCCTTCACTTGTTTTCTCTCTGTTTATTTCTCTCTCACACGATCTCTCTTCACACACTCTCTCTATCTCCAATTGTGCAGTTGGAGAGCTTGTGACTCCATGATGGGCTGAATGGCCTCCATCCCTGCCATAATAATTGAGGTTCTCTGACCCACAATAAATACTTCCTGGACAGACATGCTGGTCCGGTGACAGGTACAGTGCACAATCACCCATTATCTTTTCCTGCTCTACTCTGGGGTACAGCTGCCTTGAAATGTCTGTTCAAACAAAACAGACTGAATCAAATTCGAGCAGTCGAGAAGGCGTTCCTGACTGTGTATTTCAATCAGGATTTAATGAATGATGAGATTCCAGAATAACATAAGCAATGAATGAAAAACAGGGTAACACAAGAAGTGGCAGCTGAGTACAACATGTGGTTCCAAGTAGGTCTCATGGTATTATGATAGATTATCAATCCAGAAACATCTGCTCCTGTTCTGTGGATCCAGGTTGAATCCCGCCACGGCAGAATGAAAATTCAATTCAATAATGTAAACATATCCCTGGAATTAAGAATCTACTGATGAGAATGAAATCATTGTCGATTGTCAGAAAAATCCATCTGTTTCACCAATATCCTGCAATGAAGGAATCTTCCATCCTCACCTGGTCTGGCTGACATGTAACTCCAGACCCAAAGCAATGTCATTGACTCTCAATCGCCCCCTGAAATCGCCCAATGAGTCATTCAGTTGTACCAATCGCTACAAAGTTACAAACAAATGAAACCGAATGGACTACCTGGCATCGAAATCGGCACCGGAAAAGTCAACATTAGAAACATCACTGTAAATCCTGCAAAGTTTTCCTTACTAACATTTGAGGTCTAGTGCCAACATTGGAACAGCTGCCTTACAGACTCGTCAAGCAACAGCCTGACATAGCCGTACTCACGGAATCATACTTACAGAAATAACAGAAATTAAACATGGACAAAGGAGTCTCTTACTGATTACCACGTAAGGTCGTTCCTCAGCTGAATCAGTCCTCCTCCATGTTAAACAACACTTGGAGAAAGCATTGATTGTGGCAAGGGCACAAAGTGTATTCTGGCTGGGGGATTTCAAAGTCGACTGTCAAGAGTGGTTTGGCAGCAGTACTACTGATCATGCTGGCCGGCTCCTAAGGATATAGCTACTAGATTGGGTCTGCAGAAGGTGGTGACGGAATGAACGAGTGGGTAAAAAAGCATACCTGACCTGATCCTTACCAATCTACCAACTGCAGTTGTATATGTCCATGACAGTATCGGTAACACTGTCCTTGTGGAGACGAAGTCTATTGTATCAATAAACTCTATTGTGTTGTGTGGCACTATCATCGATCTAAATGGCACAGACTTTTAGAAGATCTAGCAACTCAAGACTGTCCGTCCATAAGACACTGTGGACCATTAATAGCAGCAGAACTATACTCCAACACAATCTGTAACGTCACAGCCCAGCATGTCCCCCACTCAATCATTACCATCAATCCAGAGGATTAACCCTGGTTCAATGGAGAATGCAGGAGGGCATGCCAGGAGCAGAACCAGGAATATATAAAGATAAAATGGTCATCTGCTGAAGCTTCCAAACAGAAATACTTGCGTGCCAGATAGCATAAACAGCAAGGGACAGACAGAGCTTAGCGATCACAGAACCAATGCATCAGAATTAAGCTCTTCAGTCCTGCTAATCCGATCGTAAATGGTGGCGGACGATTAAACAACTCACCGGAGTAGGAGTCTCCACAAATATCCCCAAGCTCAATGATGGAAGAGCCCAGCACATCAGTGCAAAATATAAGCTGAAGTTTTCGTTGCAATCTTCAGTCAGAAGTTTTGAGTGGATGATCCATTTCGGAAATATTGATGGAATACTGGCTGACACTGAATCTTCCCACCGTCCATATCACAGGGATTACCATTGAACAGAACGTGAAGTCAAATCAACATGCAAATACAAGGGTTACAAGAGCAGGTCAGAGACTTACAAGTCTATACTGAATAATAGAACCTATGACCTAAACGGCATGAGATATAGCAATAGATTTAGGCCATTCAGCCCATTCCTTCACTCTGATACTGTGCTATTTTGTCATTGTCGCTATTAAAAGTGGAAATATCTTCTACACACTGACTGTATCAATCTTTGCAGTAATTCATTAGTTTCAATCAGACCGCCCCCCACCCCCCCACAATTCTTCTAAATTCCATCGAGTACACACACTGCCGCTCATATGACAAGTCGTCATCCCCAGGATGGATCACTCCAACACCAGCAGATCTTTCTCCAGAGATAGTGTCCAAAACAGCTCACAATTGGCCAATTGCTGTCTGTCCATAGTCCATTACATTCTCAGCAGTATGTCTCCCGTCTTGCATTCTTGCTGTCTTGAAATGAATGCGAGCATTGCCTTTGCTTTCCTAACTGCCAACTGAACATGCACGTTAAACATAAGAGAGAACGAGTGCTTCATAATCCCTTTGAGCTTCAGATTTAATGGATCCTATTAGAACATCCTGTCTTCACTATTCCGCCTACCAAAATGCATATTCTCACATGTTCCCATATTGTGTTCCATCAGCCACGTGTTTTCCCACTGTCCTAAACTGTTCAAGCCTTTCTGCAGCTTCCCCACGTCCTCAATATCATCTGCACACTTAGCAAAACTGCCCTCAAGTCCTTTGTTCAGTTTGTCCATATATAATACATTTCCTGGCTCCCTAAGGACCGTCCACCATCTACAAAGCACAACAGTCAAGGTGCTTGACTCCATTCAGGTTGGAGCAGTGGCTTGATTTGAATTACACCTGTAAAGTCTTCACTCCCTGCACCTCTGACTCTCAGTAGAAGCACACCCTACCCCCTTTTGTTGTGAGTTTATGTCATTATGGCGCACAATCCCAGTCTATTGATATCACTCCGTCTCAACACTAACTGAGTGGTGCTCACACCAACCATGTCACTGTGTATTGATAACATTGAAGGGAGGTCGGCAAGGGGATGTCTATGATGAATAACTGTGTGACTGCCAGGCTGAAACCTGCCCCGACAGCCTCGGATGTGCTTGTACCCGCTGTCACCGCTGCAGGCAAGATCAGTCTTCCTGCAGGTCAAATCAAGGAAAGCGCTGGGCCTGGATTGTGTTCCCGGCTGAGCTCTCAGATCCTGGGACGACCAACTGACAGACGTATTCACATACAATTTCAGCCTTTTCCTCCCACAAGCTGAAGTCCCAACCTGCTTCAGGAAGACCAACATCCACCTTGTAAGTGAGAAAGCTCATGATTTAATGATTTAATGATTACCGCCCAGTGGCTGTAACCTCAATAAACATGGAGTGATTTGAAAGGCTGGTTATGGCCCACATCACCTCCAATCTCCCAGCCTGACTTGATCCCCTATAATATGCCACCTGATGTAACGGGTCCACAACAGATGCCATATCCCAAGCCCTGCACTCATCCCTAGGACATCTGGACAATAAAGACACCTATACCAGACTGTTGCTCATTGACGACAGCTCCACCTTAAACATCATTATCCTCTCCAGAGTGATCTCAAAATTCCGTGACCTTAGTCGCTGCTCCACCCTCTGCAACTGGATGCCCCGGTTTCTGACCCACAAACCACAATTAGTGAAGATATGTATCTGCACCTCCGCCACAATAACACTCAACACTGGAGCTCCTGGAGGTTGTGCCCTCAGCCCCCTCCTGTACTCCCTGTACACACGTGGCTGTGTCCTCAGCCCCCTGCTGTACTCCCTGTACACACACGGTTGTGTCCCTCAGCCCCCTACTGTACTCTCTGTACACACAGGGCTGTGTCCTCAGCCCCCTACTGTACTCCTGGTACACACGTGGCTGTGTCCTGAGTCCCCTACTGTACTCCAGTACACACACAGCTGTGTCCTCAGCCCCCTACTGTACTTCCTGTACACACACGGCTGTGTCCTCAGCCCCCTACTGTACTCTGGTACACACACGGCTGTGTCCCCAGCCCCCTACTGTACTCCGGTACACACATGGCAGTGTTGCCAAATTCCAAACAATGCCAACTGTAAGTTTGCTGATGACATCACCAAAGCAAGAGGGATATCAAACAACGATGAGTCTGAACACATAAAGGAGACAGTGGGTTTGGTGGCATGGTGGAATGATAATAAACTCCCTCTCAAATTCGCCAAAAGTAAAGAACTGATCATTGACTTTAGAACGAAAGAAGGGGAACAAGACCCTATATACATCAACGGTCGAGACAGTGCAGAGCGTCAAGTCCCTCGGAGTGATGATAACTGGCAACCGACCCTGGACTTCTCACATAGGTGTGACAGCCAAGATGGTTCAAAAACGTCACTCCTTCCTCACTTGGGTCAGGATATTTAGCATGTACTATTTCTACAGTTGCACTATTGTGCACGCACTGTCCGGGTGCGTAATGGCCTGATACGGTCACACTCTGCCCAGGACCATCAGAAACTACAGAAGATTGTGTTCACAGCCCAGACAATGACGGACTCCAATCTCCCCACCATTGACTCTATTTATACGGCTCGTTGCCACAGAAAGGCTGCCAACATCTATTCAAAAATACTGAGAGAAAGGAGAGATGAAATAGCTAGGGCCTTGCCAGATATCTTTGTAACATCCTTGAGCACCACTGAGGTCCCGGACGACTGGAAAGTTTCTAATCCCTTTGTTTAAGAAGGGTAGCATGAATAACCCAGTTAATTATAGACCATTGAGCCTGACGTTTGGGGCAGGGAAGCTGCGAGAGAAGATACTGAGGGATCGGATCTATTCTCATTTGGATGAAAATGGTATTATCAGTGAGAGGCAACATGGTTTAGTGCAGGGAGGGTCATGTCTTACCATTTTAATAGATTTATTTGAGAAAGTGACAAAGTTGATTGATGAGGGAGGGGCTCATGTACATGAACTTCAGGAAGACGTTTGATAAGATTTCCCATGGGCGGGTTATAGGGAAAGTGAAGTCACATGGTGTCCAGGGTGTGCTAGCTACATGGATAAAGAACTGGCTTGGCAACAGGGGACAGAGCGTAGTAGGGGAAGGGAGCTTCTCAAAATGGAGAACTGTGACCAGTGGTGCTCCATTTAAGATGTTTCGGGAAATATACATGAATGGGCAGGGAGCATAGGGATACAGACCTTTAGAAAATAAGAGACAGGTTGAGATGGAGGATTTGGATCGGCGCGGGCTTGGACCGCCGAATGGCCTGTTCCTGTACTGGAATGTTCTTTGTTCTAACATTACCAAAGTCCCATCATATACCTGTAAAGATCTCCCATAACCTCTTCCATCAGGCTAAACGATACAGACGCTTGAACACACAGAGCAGTAAGGTCAGGAACAGCTTCTTCCTAGCTGTTATTAAACTGATGAATGGACTCTCTAATCTCAGATAATGCTGATTTTGTTCATACTGATCTGTCCTAGCGCACGCCCTGTGCAGCGTAACCTATATGCCTCTCAGACATGTTTTACAGCCATCGTTCAGTACATCCATTCTTACCATGATCTTCCTGGACATTTTGGCATAGGACAAAATAAATCCTCCCCTCCCCACCCCCAGTTCCCACCAGTGTTCACGCCCAAGTCTCTCCAGTCCTCACACCCAACTCCTCCCATTTCCCCCCAGCTCCCCTTGACCCTATCCCCAGCTCCCCGTGACATTTGTCTCTCACAGTTTCTCTCACACTGCCTATTTCCCTGTGTTCTCCTTTTCCCTGTCTTCTGTTTCTTTCCCTGAACCTATTATCTTCCCTTCTCCCTGCACATGCGACGTTTTGTTTCCTTGTTTTTTTTTTCCTTTCTCTCTTTGACTGACTGTCCATCTGTTTCTCTCGCTGTGTTCTCTCTCTCCTTCCCTTTGTTTCTGTCTCTTTTTCCTTCGTTGTGATGGTGTTGGCTTCTCTATTCGTTTGAAGCAGCTGATGGCTCATTGGTTCGATGTTGCCAATACAATACACTCAACAAGGTTTTGGTATAGAGGACATAATTTAAAATTATCAGTTAAATTTCAATTGTTTTCAAAACAGCAACCAGAACGTGGGTATCCATTTAATAGCCAATTGTTACATCTAACTATTTTGAGACCGCTCGTCTCCCAGTGCTCTGTATACTGGCAACTCAAAGCATTCTATTCGGGTGCATAATGACCTGACATGATAACTGCTCTGCCTAGGACCATAAGAAAATACAGACGGTTGTGTGCACAGTCCAGACCATCACGGGAGACAACCTTTAGTCCATTTATACTTGTCATTGTCGCAGAAAGGCTGGCAACATCAAAGATTTCTCCCAAACCAGTAATGATCTCCTTCAACCTCTTCCAACAGGGAGGAGACACAGAGGCTTGAAAACATGGACCAGCATGTTCAGGAACACTTCCTTCCCTACCATTATTAGACTGACAAATTGACATCTCTCACTTTTCAAATAATATTAATCTTGCTAATGTCGATCTTACTTTGCACGCCTCCTATGAAGCTGTAACCTTGTATGCCTCACTCTGTCCAAAGACCCTGTGATCTCTGTTTTCTTGGTTAGGGTCATGTGCCTGCACTACAATAAAAATAAACCTTTCGATTGTACATTTGACTAAAATAAACGAAACCAAATCAGATCAAACACGTGGACTGTATTGGCTCAAGGTCTTCTCAAGGGCAACTAGAAAAATTAACTAATGCTGCCCCAGTCAGAAATACCCATATCCCATTAATGAATATAAAAGATGACCACACTTACGAAGGACAGACAGAGGGAATCAAATCGCTTTAAACATGATCTTAGATATATATAGTTTTTCCTCACTATTTGTAAGTGGAGTGTTCCTACAAAACCGTTCACAAGCGGATATGGTGTAAAGTGCAGTAGCACTGATTTATATGGGAAATTTTCGGCTTTCTTCGTAAAAGTCAAAAGCCTGTTTGGATTTCTTTTGGTTAGCTAAACAATGTCATAATGTAAGTCAGTCGGAAAGGGAAATGGCGAAAGGTGAACTTTTGAAAAGCGGGGAATTTACATGGGCATGATATTCAGGAAGATGAGAAAGGCGAAAAATAAATGAGGTGAATCTCACATTTTATTTCCAGCCCAGCTGATCATCATTCTCTTTGTTTCCTCTTTTTCTTCTTTATCTATCTTTCTCTATTGATGCCTCCTCCCATTCAAAACAGACTTCCCTGTCAACGGTATTAACCACACTCCTTTCCAGCTGCTTTCAGTTCAGGAAAGTTTCCCAGCACTTTCTGTTCGTTTCTTTGCATTTCTTTCTGTAATTTCAGATTTTCAGCTACTTCCTTTATTTGATTTCAACTTCAATTTTGTTAATTCGTGGGATGTTGGCATTCGTGGGGAGGGCAGCATTCGATTACCATCACTAATTACCCTGATGATGAGGCTATTCCACAAGCCAATATAAAGCAAAGCACATTGTCATGGGGCTCAAGTCAAATTAACCCCGGTCGGGTAATAACTTTAGATTTATTTACCAAAGGTGATCAGTGAAAGATGAAGGCTTTCAGACAAAATGTTGCTTTTATGTTTGGTTTTCGTGAAATTCACTTTTATTCCAATTCTTATCATGTTTATTTAAGTTCTGTCATCAGCTGTAGTGGACTTGAAACAAATAATTTGAAACAATATCTTTCGTTTGATAAGCTTTGCTTCTGAATTTGCATCCAGCGACATTCCTACATTCATACATTGTCCTAATCATGAAGTAATGTCCGAGACAAGAGCAATCTTGTGATTGAAACATTTGTAATTGGAAAAGTGGTCAGAAAAAAGGTTGAAACATTCAGTCTGAATTTTATCAACTTGCAGCCAAGGTTTGTTCAGCAACAATACTGACACAGAGATGAAGATTGGGGATATTAGGAGCTGGGAGTGGAGAGGTTTGGTGACAGAGAGAACACGAGACATAAATCAGTTCAGGTTGTGCACAGTTTTGTTCGCAGATGAGGGAGTGGTCTGCAATTCATGGCTAATGAATGGAGACTGCAATTGAAATTGAAGACAATAGTTCCTTTCTCTGACAAATATAGATAACAGAAATTGCAACGAAGTTCAAACTTGTTTGTGGGATTAATGAATGGACAGAGGTAGAGAACACCAACAATATCGAGAATAGGTGAGTAGCACACCCTCCACCCCGCCCAGAATAATCATCAGCACTGCTGATATCTGATATGGTAGAAATCCCCAAGAGGGGAAAATCTTGAAAAGACTCAAGGAAAACCTCCTCTCCATTGTTGTAATGTTCCAGTCCGCTATTCTCAGATTCAGATCTATGCAGCTGGTGATCTCTGTTACTGTTGGAGCTGATGCATCTGTTACTAGAGTTGGATAGCGCATTGAATGAAGCCTCTTACTAATAGGAGAGGGAAACCCTCCAGTAACACAGTTGCATTGCACGGAGACTGACATCAATCACAGTCAGAGCAAACAGTCCCAGCTTTCAATACAGCGCATTCAGTTCACAATATATCTGGACTGGACTACATGTTGACATTGCTGGCTATTGGTCACGTCTTCCATCATTAATTGCTCTCGTGAAGTCAGTTGTAAGGGAGAATAAGAATATTTTCTTTTCGTAGGCTACATGTTTCTGCTCTCTTTTCCATTTACAATGCTGTAACCATCTCTCCAAAAATCCTTCGACCCCCCAAAAGAATCATAATCAGGATGTTGTTACTGTGCTGATCTCTCCACCACGGGAACAAACGCTAGCGAACAGACTGTCATTGAGCACAGTCGCCCTGAACATAGACAGGAAGTGTGGACTTCTCTGAATGTTCCTCTCACTGCTCTAATAAGGCAACTTTGGAACTTCCATAGGGAATATGCTTCAGTAATGTATTTATATAAATTTACATCCTAAATGCAATTTTATTTGCTGTAAACTGTATTTTTTACGCATTTTGGTCTCAGTCCAAAACTAAAAGTGATAATTACAATGAACGTATTCATTAAGACTTATGAATTAATGAGTCAGGTTCGAATGAACATGATATTGGCTGGGAGATAGGGCGGAATGGGAGCAGTGATTGTGGAGACTGCATGGGGAGTACAATGTTAATCCCGAGTCATCATCTCTCTTTCTGACAGACAGAATAAAATCTAATGCATAACAAGGAAACAGCCAATATTTGGGAGATGCAATGCTGAATGACAATGTGAACTAAAAGGATAATATTAAATGTGATAAAGTGAACTATATTGTATACACACACCATTTAATCATTGGGAATACAGATCGAGTAGGGTCACCAGACCTGAAACATTAACTTTGATTTCTCTTCACAGATACTGCCAGACATGCTGAGCTTGCCCTCTAAGTTCTGTTTTTCTTTTTGTTTGATATTTATAATATTGTTCATATCTGGCAGGAAACTTACAATTTAAAGCAGACACTCCTAACAAAATGTGAAGGGCAATGGGGACAATACAGGAGACTAACAGTAGAGATATAGTCATTCCAAGCTGGAAGAAATGATGGGCTGAGTTTCCTCCACTTTTACTGTAAATAATTTTGTGATATGTAATCAAAGCGTTTGGAGAGGGGGTAGACAAGCTAGTTCAACAAACGACACAGAATACTCCATCATCAATAATCTATTCCTCTTATCTCATGAAATTTCAGCTGCCGCTAAAATGTCTTTTCAAACAAAGCGGAGTTCCTGAGATTCACAGGATAATCAGAAAAGTATTATTTTTTTTTCCTTTGAGTCTTAAAGAAGAAACAAATTTCGGCCGTAACACAGGTTTCACAGACACACCAACTATAATAGGAACAGGAAAGGACTACATTGTCCATATATAACCAAATTCAGCATGTAGCCCTGTCAAGAAACATGAAATATCGTGATATGGAAACATGAAATACAAACAGAAAATGATGGTAGAAGCGCAACAGATGAGGGAGCATCTGCAGAGAGAAACAGAGTTAACATATCGAATATGATGTGACCCTGTTCTGAAAAAGTCATATTGAAATCAAAGGTTAATTCTGTGTATCTTTGCTCAGATGGTGCCAGACCTGCTGAGTTTCCCTCTATCGATTTCTTTTTCTTTCTGAACTGTGACAAATTGACTGATCTGAATGATATAAGCAAAGCTGCTGTCTCAGTTGAATCTCGAATATTTGTGTATGGACATTAAAAGATAAATTACAATGTTCTTTTATGTTTGACAGAGCTCTAAATATCCAAGACGTATTGCACTGTGATAAAAAAAAAACATTGTGAGAGATTGTTGAAACAAAACCCGAAGTTGCTGCAAAGGTCTGCAGCATCTGTGCATTGAAATCAGAATTAACGTTTCTAGTTCAGTGGCCCTTCCTCAGAACGTATGGTACCCCTGAAAATGTTGATTAATAGACAGCAGAGGCTGAATACTTGTTAATGGAGACTGTTAGCAGCGGAAAATAGGGGGTGAGTAATGGAAGGCCACGTGAGAACTAGGCCTGGTGTACGGGTAGGGGGCATTGAGGAGTTCAGTCCCTACAAGTATTGAACATTATTTTGAGTCTGAAGGGCTGCAGGGTCCACCCGCGAAAAATGAGGTGTTGTTCTTCCAGCTTGCGTTGAAATGTCGTGGAACACTGCAGCAAGCCTGACGCAGAGATATTGGCCAGGGAACAGAATGGGGTATTAAACTGGCAGGCAACTGGAAACTCAGGGTCTTTTGCATAGGTACAGTTTGGATATTCTGTGAAGTAGTCAGCCAGTCCACCTTTAGTTTCCCCAATGTAGGGCTGACCACAATGTGAGCAGCGAATGTTGTAGACCGGATTGTGGGAAATGTTGATAGGATACTGCTTCACCTGGAAAGTACGTTTGGCCTTTGGTTAGTGAGGAGGGAGGAGGTAAATGGGAAAGTGTAACACCTCCGGCAGGGGAAAGTGAAATGTACCTGTGGTGGGGGCTGGGGGAGCTGGTGGAGGGGGAGGTGTGGGCAGTGAATAACGAGCGGACCAGGGTGTCCTGGAGGAAATGGTCACTTCAGAAGGCGGAAAAGGGAGAGGAGGCAAATATGTTTCTGGTGATGGCATCTCACTGGAGGTGGGGGAATGCAGACTGATGATTTTCTGCATGTGAATGTTGGTGAGATGGTAGGTAAGGACAAGGGGAAGTCTAATGCTGTTGCAGGAGGGAGGAGAGAGGGTGAGGGTAGAAGTGCAGGAGGTGGGTCGGAACTGGTTGAGGGCCCTGTCAATAACAATTCTGGGGAGTTCTCGTTTGAGGAAGAAGCTGGACATTTCAGAGGCCACATTTTTGTAGTTGACATCATCAGAAGCAATGTGGCGGAGACGGAGGAACTGGGGGAATGGAATGGAGTCTTTGCAGGAAACAGGGTGTGAGGACGTATACTCCAGTTATCTGTGGGAGTCGGTGGGTTAATACTGGATATAAGTGACCGGTCTATCCCCAGAAATAGAAGCAGAGATGTCGAGGAAAGGAAGGGAGGAGTCAGAGGTAGACTAGGTGAAAGTGAGGGAGAGGTGCAAATTGGAAACGACGAACTTTTCCAATTCTGGACAAGAGAGAGGAGCAGCAGTGATGATATCATCTACGCATCGGAGAAAGAGTTGTGGATGGGGGCTGGAATAGAACTGGAACAAGAAATGGTCTACGTACCCCATGAAGGAACAGGTATAACTTGGGCCCACGTATGTATGCAATGGGTCTGAAGCAATGGGTCTGCATGAGCAGTTCTGTTTGTGGATTTTTAGGAGGGGATAAAAGCGAACTCTACGATCAGAGGACCATCAGCTTCGGGACTGTTAGGTAGGGGTGAGTGGGTGGGGGGGAGGTGGGCGAGTGAATGGGAATCTCCAGATGAAATTAGTTAATAAAATAGCCTGATGTGCCATGGTAGGGTTATGGACCAGTAGGTGATATCTGGAGGTATCTGAGAGGTGGCACTCTGCCTCTGAGATGCAGAGGTGAGTCCACCATACTACAGCAGCAGCAGCACCCTTATCGGCACAGGCTGAATAACCTAGTCAGTGTTGGATTGAAGCATACAGCGTACAGTCTGTTCAGAGGGTGATAGGTTGGATAGGGTGAGGAGGATACAGAGAATTTAAGACAACCAAACTCCCATGGTTTGGAGATGTCGGTGTTGGACTGGGGTGTACAAAGTTACAAATCACACAACACCAGGTTATAGTCCAACAGGTTTAATTGGAAACACACTAGCTTTTGGAGCGACGATCCTTCATCAGGTGGTAGTGGAGGGCTCGATCATAAGACAGAATTTATAGCAAAAATTTGCAGTGTGATGTAACTGAAATTAAACATTGAAAAATTGATTATCTGTTTAGCCTTTCATCTGTTAGAATACAGTGATAGTTTCACTTCTTTCATGTGTAAATCATAAAACCTTTTTGTAAGTTGCATTCTCGTGTTAGCATGCATTCATGTAGAATTCTGAGCTCAAAAACGGCATGAATTTATGTAAAACTCTGTTATCTCACTTTTTAGATTAGAATCATCTAAACATCAGGTCATAGACAGAGAACACAGGAGGCTAACACCTTCAACATATTGTCTAGCTATCACCATTGTTAACCGCTAACCCGAGAATGCAACTTAAAAAAAAAGGTTTTGTGGTTTACACATGAAAGAAGTGAAACTATCACTATATTTTAACAGATGAAAGGTTTAACAGAAAATCAATTTTTCAATGTTTAATTTCAGTTACATCACACTGCAAATTTTTGTAATAATTCTGTGTTACGATCGAACCGTCCACTATCACCTGATGAAGGAGTGTCGCTCCGAAAGCTAGTGTGCTTCCAATTAAACCTGTTAGACTATAACCTGCTGTTGTGTGATTTGTAACTTTGTAAACTCGTATGGAGCGTTCTCAATGAACAGACTGAGTTCAAGTAAACGCCAGAGGAATGCGTCCAGGTGGAGGGAGAGTGTTGGAGCTGGGTGAACGGCCTATGGGATGGGGAGTGGACTCTTGCCCAAAGAAATGAACACCGAGGAGAAGATGGTGGAAGAGGAGTTCAACATTATGTCGTTCCTGAAATTCATTAAAATGGGGCGCAGAGGGATATAGCTGAGACCTTTGCTGAGTACAGAACATTCAGCATTCGAGCATGGAGAGTTAGGAGGGATGGTAAATACACGACAGGCTTGGGGGAGGGGATGGACTCAGATTGCAGGGCATGGGTGGGGTGGCAGGTTCCAGAGGCTCATAGGCATCTCTAAGTTATTCCATCATATGGATCTCGTATATCTGGCGAGCATGGCAAATGAGCTTGAGAATGAAGTAGAATTGGAGAATGGTGCAACCTTGAGCTAATGTGATGTGATGCTGTTGAACAGAGAAAATGTTGATCTCAGGGGCAACGACACCGCACGACCAATCCTCAGAAAGTAAATGATTGACAATAATTGGAATCGTTATATTATTGTAATGCTCTGATTTCATTGGGGTGACACTCAACCAGCAAGGTCTTACTTTTCTGAGACTTTAGATCAAACTGTGAAAACTGAATGTATCTTGATGTTATTAATAAGACAAATCCATCCATGGTTTTGGAAGGCACTAGCAAGGGCAGAGTTTATTTGTCATTCCCAATAGCCCTGGGGAAGGTATCATTGTTCATTGCCGAAATTACCAGCACAAAATTTCCTCTGATTTCCATTAACCACAGTTTGCTGAGGGTGAATGATGCTACATGAGTGAAATGCTACTTTAATGGCAAGGGAAGTTACTCTGATCTCCCCTAAACTGACATTGGAAAATCAGTTAAAATACTAAAGAGAAAAAGGATAGAATATGGTTTATTGAACAATGTGGTCACTGTCCTCACAACATTTAAGGACAAACAGATACATGGACTTCTGATTCTGAGGAGAGGTGTTTCCTATTTGGGCTGAAGCTGTTTGGTTAAGCGCTGTGACAGAGAGACAGAAAAAAACATTCCACTCTGTATGGGAAAAAAAAACACCCTATTCACGGTGCATTGCACAAAGACAGACATACACGATTAAACATTGGGCATTGATCAACTCAATCTCATCATTCACTGATGACCAATAGCAGCACAGAAGCCAGGAGCTCCCTTCACCTCAGTTGGAAAGCAAAAAGGGGTAAGGGATGGCCAGTGGAAGTGGGAGTAACTAGGGAATTGGTGTAACTGACAGTGGGAGTGACAGAAGAAGGGTGTGAAGAGCTATCATCAGTGGAAGAGTATGTGGCAGCAGAAGGGGTAGTTCAAGGGAAGTAGGAGTGTAAAGAAAGAGTAGGAAGAAGAGGAAGAATGGCTAGTGAAGTTTTAGTGACTGGGTAAAGCTTGTTATGTAAAAGTGAGGTTGGGTGAAAACCACCACTGTTCAAGAAAATTGGGGTCTGATTCCATTGAAAATTAAGATTTGAAGTACTTCTTTTTCTATCACTTGATTCTTTATCAGATTGTATATTCACTCTGTGGTTTTGTATCTCCATCAAATGCAGGTGACGTGTTTTTTTTTCTCCCCTGGTGTTGTGTCTCAACATTTTTGAATTTTATTAACAGTATGTATTTGCTTCCAATTCAAGGTAGACATGAGAATATGATTTAATCTCCTGCAGTTTGTGCATAACATAGAATTTAATTGAATATTTATACTCATCACATTAACTGATTTAAGCAATGAATCTGTGTCCATCCTGCAGATGAAACATTTCTTCAGTTCTGACTATTGTTAGAAAGGACAGTGCGACACAAAAGGCTAATGTTCCAGTGCAAGGTGCCAAAACCGTAGTTCATTCTAAATTAGTTACAAGCTTTATGAATAAGACATGCTGAGGGACAGAGTGTAAAAGGTAAATTTAAGTTTGTGTCGAAAATGGTATTTGAAGCACATTCATAATAGGTGTTAACTACATCACTCTGTAAATTTCCCAAAATAAGAACAACAAGAGACTGGAATTCTTAATTATCCCTTTGTGAATAACATCTGGAGAACAGGAAGGAATTCAAGGTTTGTTTGTGATATTCATAAATGATGATGGTGAGAATGTGGAAGATGGATGGCCGTGGAATGATAAAGTTGGGATGACACAAAGATTAGCCGAGTTCTTCACAGTGAGGACGAAAGAGTTAGGCTACAGGACGATATAAACAGGTAATGTCTGTGTCCAGAGTAATGGCCGATGAAGTTTAACACTGATACATGTGAGTTGATGCACATCTGATTTAACAAGACAACTGAGTACTCAAATTTTGAACGGCGAGGGCGAAACTGGCTCCTTTTTTCTTTGCAGCAAGGAAGATTGAGGAGGGAACCTGGTACAGGTATACAAGAGCATAAAGGGTATGGAAAGGATGAACAGACAGCAGCTGTTTCCCTGACTCGAAGGGTCAAAAACAAAGGAATAAATACTTAGAGTGAAAGGCAGGGGATTGAGAGAGGATTTGTGGAGTCTGTATTGAACTGAGAGGGAGGCACAGACATAGAATATAAAGTTCCTATGTGTGGAAACAGGCCCATTCAGTCCAACAAATCCACACTGACCCTCCAAAGCGTAACCCACCTAAACATGTTCCTCCGATATTGACCCCTGACTAATGCACCTAACCTGCACATCCCTGAACATTTTCGGCAATTTAGCATGGCCAATTCACTTAACCTGCACATCTTTGGATTTAGGGAGGAAACCGGAGTACCTAGACGAAACCCACGCAGACAATGTGCAAAATCCATACAGGCAGTCACCCAAGGCTGAAATCAAACCTGAGTCCCCAGCGCTCTAAGGCAGGAGTGCTAGCCACTGAGACGCCGTTCTGTCTAGGGTGACGTGTGTCTGGAATGCATTGCCTAGGCTGGTGATTGATCAGGTAATCTCACAAACTTTTCAAAAAGCCTTTGGATATGCACTTGGTGGGGCAGGCTCGCATTTTCATTCAATTATGCTATGTGGTGTCAGCCACGAACACTCAGATATATTCTGAAGCAATAGTTAATGACAGTTCCTAGTTTGTTCCATTGACTGTACTCAGTAAGTGAGCCTCCTGTGAAGTGCTAGTGTTATCTCCCACTTTCTATTTAAGTGTTTTGATTTCCTCGAGTTGATAATGTAATTTCCTGAGTCGACGATGTAATTTCCGGCCGTTTTTTCTCAGAGGGTGGTAAATGGAGTCAAAATTGATGTATTTGTTGATGGAGTTCCAGTTGGAATGCCATGTTTCTAGGAATTCGTGTGTTTGTCTCTGTTTGGCCTGTCCTAGAATGAATATACAGACTTAGTCAAAGTGGCGTACTTCCTCATCAGTACAAAAGAAATTAGTGTTTGAGTCATGGACTTTGTGGCTAGTTGATGTTCATATATCCTGGTGACGAGTTTTCTGCTTGTTTTCCGTGTAGTGTTTGTTACAGTTCTTGCAAGGCTTATTGTTCCAGGAGCAGAACAGACAAAGATGTGAATGTATTGCTGTGCTCAAAGTATGAAAAAAGTTGCAGAGTACAAAAAGAATACTCTATTAGTCAGCATTACAGCATCAAGGAATTCTAATTTCAAGGTTGTCAGCAAAAGAGCTAGGAGGAAAATAAGGAAAAACGTCTTTATTTAGAGAGTTGTTAAGAATTGGAATTGACATGACTGGGAAAGTTGTGGATGAAGATTCAAAAGAGAACTGGATATATATTTGGAAATTATGAATTTAACGGGCAACAGAGAGAGGGCTGGCAAATGGGATGTGCTTGGGAGACATTTTTGGAACTGATGCATACATAATGGCCAATGCCCTCCTTCTGTACTTTAATGGTTTTTACTCTATCATGTGCGAGCTGTGAATAAAAGTCAGTATCCGATTATTTCACTGTGTAAATGCTGGCAAATATGTGATTATTTAGTGCAGCATAAGCATTTGAAATGCAAGTATTGCAAGGTCAGCTTCATTGTGAAGTCTAATTATTACTCATAACATGAATATTTTACATATTGTATTCTAATTACCAAAACAAATACATCATTGCTTTGTCACAAAACTCTTTGGAAAGCTTTGACTTTTCACTGACACGATATTATGTTCGTTGCTTTTTTTTCTCAGTCAAAATTTCATATTAAACACCATTCACTCTAAAAAAATGCAAGTTTTCAAATTATTGTTCACGAAAATTTGATAACACAAATAATTTATTGAGTTTAATATTCACAGTCCATGTTGAATAATTACCATTTTTAAATTGATGGCAAATAGCTGAAGATCGTACATTTCAGTGAGAAATTAAACTGGTTGTTAATATATAAATGTATAAGAACGCTAATTCTATTTGTATGTACAATCGTTTGCTCACTCTGAACATGTAATCATTCAGAAGCCAACCATAAAAAAATTGGAGTAGCAAAACATTGCTTTGAATTCTGACATTGAATATCTAATTCTGATCAGCACACGAGTTATGTTCTTTGAACGATAAAATAAAATGTACATGCTTATTTCTGTATTAGAAAATCTTGACAGGAGTTCATATTTTAGTTCCGTAAATATAGAATCAACATAATTGATGTAAGAGATTATGGTTCAGTTGAATGATTATCATTCACATCTTATTTTTTCACAATTCATGAAATATAGCAAGCATCCGATTATTGTTCGGGTCAGTAAACTCAACACCTTGCAATGAGCTATGCTGAAAGTTGCTTCCAATTTATCTGAAATCATTTACAGTGTTATTGGAACTCACAGCTGCCTGTGATACAGAGAGACTCAGTGGCCTGTTCCAAAATCTGTGCATAGAGCTTCTAACCTGGTTCAGAGCAGTCAGCCAAACATTACTTCAAAACAAATAATTTGGAATCCACCTTGGGTGGGGGAGAACCCGCCAAGAGACTATCACTGGTCTTAGCGTAAGTTCAAATGTTGTCGAGATTAAATACTAATGGCTGACCAGCAACCAATCTTTAAAATTCAACTTCAGTCAGAGCCTGGCACAGAGAGCAGACGTTTTGACATGGAGAGCCAGAATCACACAATACAAGTTACCTACGGTGATGAAACCTGACCTGTCTCCCAGACTCCATACAACTGCACCCCGGATCAGACATGGGTGAAGACGTTAACAAGTTGACAATCTATTGCAGTGTTTTGTGTCTCACAAAGAAACCTCTAAATCCATATCTAATAAATGTCACCTTCACATTCTCCAGTATCAAAATAAAATAAAATCTCTGTGAATGGTCAGAGATTACTACATGGATCATCCAGTAGGATGTATGTGAAGTAACCAGCAGCAAACGGCAATCCAAAAATCACATTAATAACTGAACTTGGCGGATTCCGTCTGTTCTAAGTAAACACACATATTATACTGGTTTTCAGGTGACTGTAACAATGCACACCATAACTGGAGGTTTTGGCCTTACACCCCTCCAAAGCTTCCTGATCTCACACACATCACTCCCTCACACACTCAACAATTGATGAGAATCCACAAGCTGGGTGAAACTGGAAACAGAGAACAGTGCAGCACAGTGCAGGTCCTTCGGCCCTTGACGTTCTGTCGACCTTTTTTTCTACTCTAAGATCAGACTAACCTACATACCTTTCGTTATGCTATCATTCATGTGCCTATCCAATTAAACAGCCCTAATATCGCTTACTCTACTACAACTACTGGCTGTTCATTGCACACACCCACCACTCTCTGTGTAAAGAAACTACCTCTGACATCTCCCCTAAACCTTTTTCCAATTACCTTAAAATCATAACACTCGAGAGCCATTTCCACCTTGGGAGAAAGTCTCTGGCTATACATTCCATCTATACCTCTCATCATCTTGAATACCCCGTCAAGTCACTTTCCATTCTTCTTCGTTCCATTGAGGAAAACACCCTAGCTCCCTCAAATTATCTTTGTAAGACATGCCCTCCAGTGAAGGCAGCATCTTGATAAATCTCCTCAGCACCCTCACCAAAGTTTCCACATCTTTCCTATAACGAGGCAACCAGAACTGATCGCAATATTCTAAGTGTGGTCTTACCAGGGCTCCATAGAGTTGCAGCATAACATCACAGCTCTTAAAATCAATCCCTCAGCTAATGAACACATCACACACCTTCTTAACAACCTTATAAACCTGGGTAGAATCTCTGTGGGAGCGATGCCATGGACCATTAGATCCCCTTGTTCCTCCACAATGTAAGTATTCTGCCTTTAACCCTGTATTCTGCATTCGACTTTCCAAAATGAATCGTATCCCAGTTTTCCATATTGAACACGATCTGCCACTTAGCAGCCGAGTCCTGCATCCTGTCAATGTCCTGTTGCAAACCAGAACAGCCCTCCACACTCCACAATTCCACCAACCTGTGTTACATCATCAAACTTACGAACATACCCTTCCACTTCGTCATCCAAGTAATTTATCAAAATCACAAACAACAGAGGTCCCAGAACTGATCTTTACGGAACACCATTGCTCACCTAGGTCCACACTGAATACTTCCCACTTAGCACCACCCTCTGTCTTCTATGGGCTAGGCAATTCTGTATCCAGACAGATAGATCTCCCTGTATACCATGCCTCGTTACTTTCTGAATGAAACTACCACGATCCCATCATCAAAGAATCCAGTAAGTGTTGTGAGGTATGACCTGCCCCTTACAAAGCCATGCTGACAATTTCTTATCAAACTATGATTTTTCAGAATCCTTTCCAATATTTTTCCCAATACTTATATAAGACTGACTGGTCTGTCATTCTAAGGACAATACTTGTTTCCTTGCATGAACAAGAGAGCAACATTTGCCACCCTCCAATCATGCGACGCTACTCCATTGGAGAGTGAAGACGCAAAGAAAATCGCTAAATGCACAGATATCTCTTGCCTCTCTTCCTGTAGTAACCTAGGGTGTTTCCCTTCTGGTCTAGGGAATTATCTATCCTTGTGTTTGTAATGCAATCAGTCTGTATTTCACCTCAACTTGTTTACTCCCTGTCTAGCCAACTGATTGACTGCTTTCCATTTCAGGGCTCTGTACAGTGCTGCCTTCCTGAACAAGTATGGTTCCAAATATCTTGTGGAACGGGAAACATGGGAATTGGAGATGCCCAAAGCTTTGGCTCTGTTACTCCTCTGTTACTCCTCTGTTACTCCTCTGTTACTCCTGACTGGCTGTTCTTTTCCAGCGCAACATTCTTCGACCCTGATCACCAGGATCTGCATTCCTCATTTTCTCCATTACTGAGGGCTGTCTCCTCTGCACATTGAGCAGGGAAATAATCAGCAGAAAATCGTTGTATCTGGAGCTGACTGTTTAGTTCTGGAAAGTTGCATTTGATGAACACATTTACTAAAAACGAAATTAAAATTCAACAAATATTCATTCATTCCCAGAGTTGCAGTTTTGGTTCATGAATTGGAAAGGTTGATAACGAACAGTGAATGACTGAAGAACTCCGAGATACAGAGTATTCCAGATGATTATATTTCAGGTTGGATGTGCTTTACCTTAATGCTGGTAATATTATCAGGCAGACAGATATGATAAGGAAACGAGGTGACATGTGGAAGTGTGACATTTTTGCCATTTCTGAGATGTGGTTGAGGGAGGTCAGGGCTGACAACTCAATATTCTGTGGTACCAGAACTACAGTCAGGGCAGGAGTGGGGTTAAAAGAGGAGGTGGTGTTGCCTTATTAATTATGGAGTCAGTTACTGGCGTAAGAAGGGACAATATCTTGAAACGATCTTGTAAAGAGGCTTGTTGGTTAGAGTTCAGGATCAAAACCATGACAGTAACACTGCTAGGGACATATTATTAGACCCCCCAGATAAAGGAAAGTAAGGGACCAGGTATATAACCAAGATATTGAAGTGTGTAAAAACAACAATAGGATCATTATATTCAGACATGTCAATTCCAAATATTCATTAGGTCAGTGATAACTTTTTTAAGCGGGGGCAGGTGTTTTGAAATTTATTCCAGAGAGCTTCTTATATTAACAGAGAGCAGATACAACAATGGGCAGTGCAGTGCTGGGCCTCACTGTGGGGACGAAGCCAGTCAGTTGTTCCAGGCAGAAGTGGGAGAGCATTATAGGACCAGTGACCGTGATATCACACATTTTGACTTTGCTGAGGAAAAGACCCAAAAAATGTTAGAAAAATAAACGCTTTTTGCATTGGGGAGACAGATTTTATGGAAAAAACGACAGGATCTGGCCAAAGTGCAGTTGCTTCTGGGTGAAACTGTAGCAGAACAAGTTGGGGTGGAGGTTGAGGGATCATTTGATTGAAATGGAATTGATGACAGTGTCGGCCCAGCATGTTACACCGATGATAAAATTTAGGAAAACAAGCCCAGAAAACCTCAGATGTCGACACAAATCCCGAACAGGATGAAAAAGGAAAGAGAAACTTAAAGTAGGTACCAAGTGAGCAGGTCAATGCAAGTCCTAAAATAATGTGGAAAGTGTAGGACTAAATTTAAAAACTCAGTGGAAGAGCAGAAGGAGGGGTGATAAAACATTAGCGGGTAAGATTAGCAAGAATCCAAAGTCACTTTTTTTGGTTTATTAAGGGGAAGAGGATAACGCGGGGAAAAACATGGGAGTATTAGCGAGAGAATATGTTAAACACATCCTACGAATCGGTCTTCAGTTTGGAGGAACTAAGGAAGAATTGGAAGTCTATGCAAGATAGAGTGGACAAATCACCAGATTAAAGACCACCAAGTCTCACATCAGTGAGAGGGAAACAATTGTAGAAAATTCGGAGGACTGTTGAGGCTGGATCATTAAATATCTTCAAGGCTGAGACAGACAGTTTTTTATACAAGTGTTACAGGGAAATCACAGGAAAGTGGAATAGGGGATTAACAAAATAAATATAACCTAATCGAAGGAAAAGCAGACTCAGTGAGCGGACAGACGTATTGTTGCCCCTGTGTCTAATGGTGTTCTTTTCCAATAGCCCTGTATTCACAAGAACATCAACCTCTCTCACTATGGAGTGAGACACAGTTTGGAATGCAAGCGAGGGATTCAAGGAATTCATAAACGCGATACTAACAGATAGAAAGTACGAGAGGACTGCGGTAATACAGATTGCCTGTCGGGGTGAGGATTTGCATCGACACAGTCACCACTTCCAGAAGGAAGACCTCAGCAAGACACCCTCCAAGGCCAAGCAGAGACCTGCATTGGAGAGCACGTAGTCAGGGGCCAGGTGTCAAGGAGTGCTGAATGCCTAAACACTACATCTCTGTCGTGTCTCCTTCCTTCCCTGATCAAAATTAAATGTGGAGGGGTAGAGAGACACTCCGTTGTAGCAGAGTAGGCTGGAATTCTTTCAAACGAGAGGCTCCAGACAGCTCCAGTTCAGCAAAATGTACATGTAAACTCAAATAAAGTTCTTTTAACTTTATTGTTACAGCAGTCGAGATGGCATTTAGGGCAGTCGCACGCTCCTCTTGTGGGATGTAGCAGCTCAGGGAGATTTCCACCGGCCCTGATGGCTACACGTGCTGGCACTGCACCCAGCTTCAGCTCCTGGGAGACCGTGCTAGGGAGCTGAAGCTGGGCATCACGTTGGCTAAGTAGTTAGCACTGCTGCCTCAGCACCAGGGACCAGGGTTTTGTGTAGAGTTTGCACATTCTCGCCGTGTCTGCATGAGTTTCCTCTGGGTGCTGCGGTTTCCGCCCACAGTCCAAAGTTGTGCAGGTTAGGTGAAATGTCATGCTAAATTACCTGCAGTGTTGCGTGTCGGGGAGTGGGTCTGGTTGGGCTGCTCTTCAGTGGGTCGGTACGGACTTGTTGGGTCAAAGGGCCTGTTTACACACTGTAGTAATCTAATCTAGAATGCACTCAGGATAATCCGAGATACTGACCGAGATAATGACTGTAATATTCCAGTCCAACGTTCATCGCCCTGAGTTTACCTGTCAATCCTGTTGTATTTTAATAAATAGAATTTAATCCAACAGGCGTTCCTTGCTTCCTGTCATGTTCCAGGCAGAGAGGACTGGCAAAGGGAGTGCAGGAATCCCCTGTAGCCATTCCCCTCGAAAACAAGTAGACCATTTTGGATTGTTGGGAGCTATGACCGTTCAGGGGAAAGCAGCAGTAGCCAGTTGGTGGTACTACCTCTGGCTCTGGGGACAGCGGGAAAGGTAAAGGTAAACAGGCCGTTAAATATAGGAGGTTCGATTGTTAGTGGGAAAGATCAGAGATTCTGTGATCACAAACGGGAATCCAGGATGGTGCGTTACTTCCCAGGTGCTGGGGTCCAGCATGTCTCCAAGTGGGAGGGGAAGGGGTAGCAATCGGAAATCATTATACACGTTGGCACAAATGATACCCGTAGAAATAGGGACCAGGTCCTGCAGCGTGATTACAGAGAGCTAGGAGAATTGTTTTTTTTTTAAAAAAAGCCTTGACAGTGATAATCTCCTGAGAGGAAGATTACCGTCTGAGACATGCACTGGAGGGGTCACCAATATTTTGCCGGCCAGTTTTACTAGGGTTACAAGGGAGGGTTTAAACTAGATTGGCAGGTGGTGGTATCCTCAAGAGCAAGGAGGAAAGTGGAAGGAGATACAGTAATCAGAAATTGTAAGGTTAGGCAGGGAAATGACAGAGAGAAAGTACTGCCTTTTGGATAAAATTGCATCTGTATCAATGCAAGAGTGCTGACAGGTAAGGCCGATGAAATCAGGGCGTGGATAGGTAGGTGGGACTGGGATATTATAGCCATTACAGAAACATGGCTCAGTGTTGGATAGAACTGACATGTTAATGTGCTAGGGAACAGGTGCTTTCGGTGAGACAGAGATGGTGGAAGGAGGGGAGGGGGAGTTGCATTTCTGATTAAGAGGAGAACCACATCATTAATCAGAGATAAAATAAATGATGGATCACCCAGTGAGGGTTTGTGGGTGGGGTTTAGAAATAGGAAGGGAATGGTGAGGTGATTGGGGTTGTAATATAGGCCCCCAAATAGTCAACAGGAATGAGAGTAACAAATATGCAGGGAAGAAAGGGAGACCTGCAGGAGCAATAGGGTTATCATAATAGGGGATTTTTTTTTCTAATACAGACTGGGGCAGCCAGAGTGTTAAGTGATTTGATGAGGTAGAATCTGTTAAATGCGTCAGGAAAGTTTCCTCAAGCAGGGGCAAAATTCGAAATTTTCTTAGTAAATAGGGTATGACCGGTGACTGAGCTAATAGTGGGGGAGCACTTTGGGACGACTAACCATAGTTCTATTAATTTTCAAATAATTATGGATAAGAACAAAACTGGTCCTCAGGTTCATGTTCGAACTTGGGGAGTGGCTCAGGTACAGGCAGCTGCGATCAAGGGAATCCCTGGAGATATATAAGAGATACAGGAGTTTACTGAAGAAGGAAATCAGTAGGGTGAAACGGGGGCAAGAAAGAGCCTTGGCGGAGAAAATTAGGATGAATCCAAAAAGGTACTTTAAATATATTAAAAGAAAACAAAACCTCAAAGACCAATTTGGACAAGTATGTATGGAACTATCAGAGTTGATTGAAGTCCTCAACGAATATATCTACTCTATATTAACCATGGAGAAAGACATGATGACTTGAGAACTTGAGGAATTTAGTAGTGATATTTTAGGGACAATCCATATCATAGTAGAGGAGATTTTGGACGTACTGGAATGTTTGAAAGTTGATAAATCTCATGGTCCTTATCCGATATATCCAAGAACACCTTAAGGGGCTCCAGAAGAATTTGCGGAGACCCTGGCTTATAATGTTGATCATCATTAAAGTAATGTCGCAGAAGACTGGAGGATAGAAAATATTGTGCCCTTATTCAAGAAGAACTGAACAAAAAAAGCCTTGGAACTACAGATCAGTAGGTAAGTTATTTGAGAAGGTTCTGAGGGACAAGATGTACATGCATTTAGAAAGACAGGCTTTGATGATGAATAGTAAGTGTGGCTTTATGCAAGGAAGTTTATGCCTGACAATTTTCTTAAAGTAATTGGATAATGTGACCAGGAAGATTGACTTGGATGGGGCAGTAGATGTCGAAACATGTGGTGTTGGAAAAGGGCAGCAGGTCAGGCAGCATTCGAGGGGCAGGAGATTCTATGTTTCGGACATAGACCCTTCATCAGGAACGTCCAAAACATCGATTCTCCTGTTCCTCTGATGCTGCCGTGTTTTTCCAATGCTACACTTTTCGACACTGAACTCCAGCATCTGCCGTGCTCACTTTCTCCAAGGGCGGTAGGTTTAGTCAATATGGATTTCAGTTACAGCAGAACAGAATGAGGCTTTCTAGCCCCTGGAGCCTGATATACAATTACTGGAGGAGGCCAATAAGTCCCTAGGGCCTATAAAACTGTAACCAGATCATGCAGCACCAGTATCCAGTTGCACAGCAACAGGATCAGTCTATTCAGCTACTTGAAGTCAGTAACACGGGATAAGGAAGAGGCCACAAAGTGACTGGACTATTGGGTATACTGGAATAAAACCAGGCTACATAGCCCCTCAGACCTGCCCTTCTATTCAGTAAGTCAGGGCTGATCTGCACTCGGCAACAATTTCTCTTTCATGCCCAATCCTTTGTCGCCCTCGACTTTCAGTCGGGTCAAAATCCATTGACACCCACTCGCACACCCCAAACATTTCCGTGATGTAGCCTCCCCTAACCGCCTGGTTCCAACCGTCACTACCCCCGGAGAGAAGGAAACACTCCCCACACATATACCTTGGCTTATTGACATGGATAGAAGATATGAACACATCGTAAAGTGACTGGCCCTGAAATAAAGACAGGATTTGATAAAGCAAGATGTCAAGGAGACTGAACAAAATCGAACTTGATGGGAATCAGTTGCAAACTCCCCACTGGTTGGATCATTAAGAACACAATGGGGCTGGTGGACATCAATCCTCCCAGTCCCTAGATATCTCTGTGGGAAATCCTCAGGGGAGCTTCGTTGGCACAATTATTTTCAGCTGCTTCATCAATGTCTTTCTCTCTGTCATACGATCAGAGGTGGAGATGTTCTGTGAAAATTATACAATGTTCAGAAAAATGAGTAATCTCCTAAGGTACTAAAGTATCAAATCTGAACAACATTCAAGCTTGTGCTGTTAATGTATAGAGAACATTAATCAAAAGCACTGCTGGCCACTAAACATTCCCACGGTTCAAAGAAAGAGGAACCCCTTCAGCATCTCTAGCTGGTTTCACAGTAATATAAGAAAGCCATTCAGCCCATCAGATCCAATGGCTAACAAGAGGCGCAATGCATTCACTCACTCCTGCCTATTACACAAGAAGACAATTTAAAATAAAAACAGGTGTTGGAATCCAAAATACACACGCAGGAAGCTGGAAGAACAGAATAAGCAAGGCAGCATCAAGACGTTGAGAAGTGAACGCTTTGGATATAACCCATCGTCAGGGCTGTGGATGGCAGTAAGGGGGTCTATAGATAAAGTGGCGGGTGAGGGAGGAGGAGGCAGAGTGGCGAGGTGGGGTATAAGTGAACACAGATAAAGGGTATCAGCGAGTTGTTGATGGGAGTGCTGAATCCAGTTGGTAGCTGGTCAAAAGGTTGCTCAGAGGAATGGAAGGGAGGGGAGGGCTTGGGAAGGGAGTCGGGGGATTGGAAGGGAGGTTATTTGAAATTGGAGAATTCAATGTTGAGTTCCCGGGTTGTAGGCTGCACAGGTGACAGATGAGATCTTGTTCCTCCAGATTATGATTTGGTTCATTGTGGCAATGGAGGAGGCCAAGGATGGCTATGTCGGAAAGGGATTGGGAAAGAGAATTGAAATAGGAAGTGACTGGGATGGCTTCCATTCCACCTAACGACCCTACCTTTCAGCTCCCAACCGGATTCATCACTCCCATCGCCCAACCAGGTTGTACCCACCACTTGTGTCCACATAGCCGTAACTCACCATCCCCCGATCTCCCCACCCCAACCACTCCCTTCCCTCTTTATCTGCAGCTCTTCCTACCCCAATCCAGTTCTGAAGGACAGTTATACCTGAAATGTTGACTTTCCCAGCTCATGATGCTGCCCGGCTTGCTGTGTTCTTCCTGTTTGTCTCCGATAACTCAGGAAGATAGAGTCTAGTTAGCACAACGTGCTGGTAGGCAGAAACCATGGGTTGCCCACTGAAGTCCTTGAACCTCTGCCCTCGGGCCAGACATTCAGTCCCTCGAGACACTGACACATGAACAGAAGAGGCCATTCAGCCACTCCAAACTGTTACACTGAAATAGGAGGATTTCATTGTTGCTGCAACACGACAAACCAATGAGGCACAGACTGCACAGACAGACTGCTCCACATTGTTCTTCCTGGCTCCATTGCTAATGGTACACACGTGTTATGTTAACGTGGTTTGCTGACCATGAGGAGGGAAAGTGATTGGTTTGAACCAAGTCCCAAGGAGGCACCTTCCATCTCCGAGATGTTACGGACTAGGCTAGAACAATCAAAACGCTTTTAAGCAGGCAGCCCAGCGCATACCTTTGCAATTTGTTTCGGTAAGTGTACAGTGAAAATTACCCAGAGTAATTTAGCTAGGTTGACTACTAGATTTTAAAACAGACAAAAACTTTCTTCATAAAATTACACAATGAAACACTGAACAGAATAAAGAATCACGACAGAATTCAACCTATTCAGCTAGACTTAATTATGCTGTTCCGAGCTTAAACAACTGTCCCAATAAGCAAACTCCCAATATAAACCAGTATAAATGGAACACAAACTTAAAGGTTGAAGTTGAAGGTCAGAAAAGAGAGTTTCCACACAGCTCCCAGTTGAACTTCCCAGTTCAAGACTCAACTGAAAACTGTACAGCTCAGCGAGTTCAGCTAAAATAGCTCACCACTCTCCGTTCATTATACTGGCCACTTATAAAGCATGACCACTTTGGCCTGAAGTCTCATCTGTTTCCAGAAAAACAAAAGGCCTCTGAAAATCCTTTTCATCTCTGTACCAGCTTGGCCCCGTTTTATTGTAACTCTGAAAAAAAAACAAGGACAGAGTCTCCTTGAGCCAAGGAACAGCTTTCAGACAAAAAAAAATGGACTTGCTTTGTGACATGTCTCTCCAATCCCTGAAAAAAAAGAACCACCGATGCTAAAAGATGGCTGCATTTTTAACCCTTCAAACCCAGATAGTAGTCTCAAAACAGACAGATACACTATACTAACCGTAAACATTCAAATATGCACAAACCCCACGCAAATTCAGGCGGCAGTATACCCAACACCGAACACCTCCGTATCTCATTCAAGTCTCAATAAGTCATCAGCTTTCTCGTTTCACAACCTGCCGCATGCACAATTGTCAGGGTGAATGGCTGCAACAACAAGCTCCATCTAAACAGTCTGGTATTTTTTACCTTATTTTTTTCCACAAATGTCAATGTGTTGTGATCAGTGTATACGATTGTCTCAGATGCATTGCTGGTAATATAAACACAGTTATGGTGTAATGCCAACACCAAGTTTAAAGTCTTTTTCTCAACCGTTGAACATTTCTGCTGATGAACGTTCGACTTCCCAGAAAAATACCCGATGGGTCTTTCTATTCCCTCATCATCCTCCAACACCGGACCAACACCCACATCACTGGCATCGATAGCCACCTTGATAGTCTTCGAGTAACCTAGTGTAGCTAATACTGGGGCAGTGATTAACACTGTTTTTAGGCTGTAAAATGCCTTTTTACAGTCCTCTGTCCTCTGTCCTCTGTTCTTGCCCTTGACAATTTGGTGAGTGGAGCAGCCACACGGCTTAAAATTTGGCACAAACGTTCGGTAAAATCCTGGCAATCCCAGAAACCGTAGCACTGCATATTTCTTTTTGTCGACGATGTGAAACATTCCCCAAGTACTTTCGTTTTTGTATCTCATGGGGCCATTTGTCCATGCCCAATAACGTGACCCAGGAAGGTTACTTGGGCTTTCTCAAATTCACTTTTAGCTCGGTTTACCACCAAGTTGATCGCACAAGTCCGATAAATGCTGTAAATGTTCCTTCCATGAGTGACTAAAAACCACCAGGTCATCAATGTACACCACATAGTTGGGTAATACGGCAATGACCTTATTATCAGCCTCTGAAATGTGGTTGGATTGTTTTACATACCAAATACCACAACATTGAACTGATATAGTCCATTTGGCGTTATGAAAGCCGAAATTGCCTTTTATCTCTCTGACAATTGTCCGTACCAGTAGCCTCTGAGCAAATCCAACTTAGAAATGTAAATAGCTTCTCCCACTTTTTCGACACAATTCTCCAAGCATGGAATTGATTAGATTAGATTACTTACAGTGTGGAAACAGGCCCTTCGGCCCAACAAGTCCACACCGACCCGCCGAAGCGTAACCAACCCAGACCCATTCTCCTACATTTATCCCTTCACCTAACACTACGGGCAATTTAGCGTGGCCAATTCACCTAACCTGCACATTTTTGGATTGTTGGAGGAAACCGGACCACCCGGAGGAAACCCACGCAGACACGGGGAGAATGTGCAAACTCCACACAGAGAGTCGCCTGAGGCGGGAATTGAACCCGGGTCTCTGGCGCTGTGAAGCAGCAGTGCTAACCACTGTGCTACCGTGCCGCCCACAGACGTTTGGGGAGGCTCACCTCGACGCTTAGATTAGATTACTTTACAGTGTGGAAACAGGCCCTTCGGCCCAACAAGTCCACACCGACCCGCCGAAGCGTAACCCACCCATACCCCTACATTTACCCCTTACCTAACACTACGGGCAATTTAGCATGGCCAATTCACCTGACCTGCACATCTTTGGACTGTGGGAGGAAACCGGAGCACCCGGAGGAAACCCACGCAGACACGGGGAGAACCTGCAAACTCCACACAGTCAGTCGCCTGAGGCGGGAATTGAACCCGGGTCTCTGGCGCTGCAAGGCAGCAGTGCTAACCACTGTGCCACCGTGCCGCCCAATGTTAATTGGATATGCATCAGTCTTTGTAACGGCATTGACTTTGTAATAGTCCAGACCTGACCGTTGGATACCATCTGGCTTTGGCACCATGACTATATGTGAAAGCCAGTCACTGTAACTCTATTCGATTATGACCTCTTGGAGTGTGCACTCTATCTCCTTCTGAACCTGTGCCAATTTTGGAGAGTCGTGCCTATAAGGATGTTGCTTATACAGAACAGCATCTCCTGTACTTATATCATGCACAATTATGTTCGTACTTCCCAGTTTATTTCCGCATATCTCTCCACAAGATAGTAATAACTCTTTCAGATCACTTTTCTTTTCTTGTGGAAGGTAACCCAATAATTTATCCCAATTTTTGAAAACTTTCTCATTGTTTAATTTGATTTGAGGAATGTCCAATTCAGAATCCTCTGAACTTGGTTCTTCCTTCTGTGCTGTAATCATGAACACCTTCTGCTCTTGCTTTCTTTCCTTATCAAAATATCTTTTGACCACATTCTTATGACACACTCTGTGAGATCTCATCCTGTCTGGAGTCCGTATCAAATAATTCACCTCATTCAATTTCTTCCCAATTTGATAAGGTACACTAAAACTTGCTTTTCAAGGCTCAACTGTTACTGGAAGTAACACCAATACTTTAATCCCAATTGCAAAATCGCCAATTTACGGTTTCTGATCCACTTCCTGTTTCATTGTATATTGCGATACTTTTAAATGCTGTCTACCCAACTCTCCAGCTCTATTCAATCGTTTCCTGAAATTTGACACATCGTCCAAATGGGTGGTCTCTGAATTCTGACTTATTAATTTCTCCTTAACCAATGGTAATGGCCTTTTTACTTTATGCCCACAAATTAATTTAAATAGACCGAATTTGGTCGATTCATTCTGTGCATCTGTGATCACAAATAGTTCAAAAGGAATTTCCTTATCGCAATCATCTGGATAAGCCTGACCGTAAAACCTCAACATGGTCTTCAGTGTTTGATGCCATATCTCTCATGCTCTCTGTGATAACGATTAGTACGCAGTAGATTTGAATTGTTTTATTACCAAGCTATCTATCATCTCCTTGAATAGTTCGGATGTGAGGTTTGATCTGTCTGGATCTCTATTGGTAGTCCGTAACTAGTAAAAGAAAATCATTTTTTCTACAACGCTTTAAGCTGTGATGCTGCCTAATGGGTCTGCCCCTGGAAATCTACTCGACACATTCATGATTGTTAATAAATACTAATTCCCACTTTTTGTTTGAGGTAGGGGACCTATACAATCTACCAAGACTCTAGTGAAAGTTTCCTCAAATGCTGGAATACGTATTAAAGTTGCAGGTTTTATTCCTGCCTGTGTGACATGTATGAGACGTCTGGCAAGATTCAAATATATCTTGTGTAGTTCAGGCCAGGGAAAGTGTCTTTGTATTCCAGTCTGTAGTGTCCTAACCCCGAAGTAATCTCCAAGTGGTAGCTCATGTGCCACTCGCAGCACTTCCTTTCTATACCCAACAGGAAACACAATTTGAAGAATTTCTGTCCACGCCTGATCTGCTTCAATGAGTGCTGATCTCCATATCCGCATTAAGACATCATTTGTTAAGTAATAACACACAGGAATGCATTCATTCTCTTTCTTGCTAAATGTCTTTTGATATGACTTTTGTAACTCCTCATCTTTCTGCTGTAATTCAATCACCTAAGCAGAACAAAAATATTTTCATGTTTTCATACTTGCTCCTTCTGTTCCACTTATCTGGTCAAAAAGAAACTTTCGGATAACTCTACGTCAGCTTCCTTATCTGTGCCTTTATCCTGCTTCAAACTTCTGATCACGCAATCAGGGGAAATTCCTGGATAAACATTCTCCAGGTCTTCAGTTGCCTGCATCTCCACTGGCTTTTCAACTAGAGTAGGCAGCACGCCTACCAGTGAATCAGCTATATTTTTTGCAAGGACAATTTTTATTCCTGGAGCTGAGAGTTAGGGGTCCAGTACTCTTACCATACATTCTCCACTCTTCTCTGGACTATCTCGCCTCACATTACATAACTGAGCACTTTTGCCTCACTATGAATTCATGTCCCCAGCACATTTTCTGACAATAATCTCTCAAGAGTGCATAAAGCCTCACCCCTCAGCATTACAGACTGAAAAGATCCTGTGTCAATTAATATTGGAACCTCCTTACCTATGTACTCCTGGCCTATGTGAATAAACTTTACCCTTCTATGTAGATATTTTAACACAGATTTAGCACGTCCACTGATAATCTTGTAGACGCTGAGGCAGTTGCCTAACTCCCCCCGTGCTTTTTGTTACTAGTAAAACGAAACTTCCAGGCTTGTCTGGTTATCCTACATCTGGTTTTCTCCCAGCCCACCAACACTGTGATTTCCAATGAAAACACCATAGTATTTTAACTTCTTTGTCCCCCTCAAGGTTTTCTTTGTTACCGTGGTAAATTATCCTTACGTTCTACACTATGATCTACGTTTCCCTTTGCACGTGAGGATATCTCTTTGTTCCAAGTTCTGTCCCTCAGAAACCAGAACTGATTCTGGAAAGCAAACCAAGTTGATGGACCAGGTCATAACCATCAGCTATTTCAGCAGCTAAGCTTGCTGTTTACACTCTCTGCTCTTCCACCTGAGTTTGCATTACATCAGGCAGTGAATTTTTGAATTCGTCCAAATACTATTTGATTCTTACAAACTCAGTGAAGGTTTGACCAGGATCCTCATTAGATTCCTGAAAGGTTGCCTATGCAGACCTAACGTTTATTTTTTCACATCCTCATACTCCCCATATACCTCCTCTGACAGGGATGTGAATACCTCACCAGTCCTACCTACAAGTTTCGTTTGGATCAATAAAACCCACATTGCCTCTGGCCACTGCATTTATTTAGCCAACTTTTCAAATGAGACGAAAAGGGCATCACATTCTTCTCATCAAACTGAGGCAATGCTTGAACATAATCAAACAAATTCTCACTAGGCCTCTAACTACCTGGGCCTTGCTCATCTGCACTCTCTTCCTTCGAAAACCCACCAAAGCTCTCTCTTTCTCTCTCCCCTTCTGCTCTCTCTTTTACCATTCTTTCTTTTTATTCTCTGTTCTGCTGCTCTTTCTCCACCCCCCCCCCCCCCCGCTCCCAACCCCCAACCCCCACCCCGCCTCTTCTTCATTTTATCGAAAGTCAAATGTTTCATTTTGGCTGCCCTTTCCTTACGTCTCGCTGCTAACTCAAGATCTTTCATTTGCAACTGAATTCTTGCCATCTCTGATTCTGATGGTTTCTCCAGCAAATTTAATTGACGAGCTACTGCTGTAATTATCTCTCCTTTCCTCACAGAAGCAGTCAGTTCCAATTCCAGCTTCTCTGCTAATTCTTGCAACTTGGTCTTATTCACTTTTCGTAAAATTTCCAAAGTCACTGCATGCACACTCAGGAAACGTTTGGCGACTGAAATAGCCATTACTATTCTTAGCTTTGTGAACCCAATCAACGAATACCCGAACTAAAGACACTAGCATCTCCCACTCGCTGTTAAAAATCCAGCAATAAGCCCCTAGTCTGTTACGGATGAGGCCAGACCACTCAATACATTCTTAAGCAAGCTGCCCAGAGCATAACTTTGCAGTTTGTTTTGGTAATTATCCAATGAAAATTACCGGGGGTAATTTAGCTAGGGTGACGTCTCGATTTTAAATCAGACAAGAACGTTATTTACAAAATTACACAATGAAACACAAAGAACAGAATAAAGAACCCGAACAGAATTCAACCTATCCAGCTAGACTTAATTATGGTATTCCAAATACACACAATAGTCCCAATAATCAAACTCACTTGAAAAAACGTTATAATGGAATGCATGCTTCCAGGTTGAAGCTGAAGGGCAGAAAAGAGGGAGAGTTCCACACAGCTCCCAGTTGAACTTCCCAGTTCAAGACTTAACTGAAAACGGCTCAGCTCAACTCAACTCAGCTAGCTCAGCTAAAAGAGCTGACAATTCCCCATTCATTATCTAGATCACTGCTAAAGCATGACGATTTTGGCCTGTAGTTTCAACTGTTTACGTATAAATAAAAGGCCTCTGAAAATCCCTTTCATGTCTGTACCAAACCAGACTGATCGTAGCCTGGCCCCGTTTTATTGACCCTTTGAAAAACATCAAGGACTGTGTCGACTTGAGCCAATGAACAGCTTTTAGCAAAACAGAAGGATTGGTTTGTGACAGATAAGATAGGCTAGTGTTCTGCATGGAGGTCAGAAGCTAGTGGGAATGCCTAATACTATCAGAGTGTGGCTGATGACAGATTTGTGAACAACATGACGTTCAATGCAGGGTCACACACCAACTGCACATCCAGACGGTAAGAGTTCATTCAGAACCTGGAGCTCTCTCTCTCTCAAACAACATGGGGACTCCATAGAGCTCTGTAAACTTTCATAGAGTCAGAGAATTCTAAAGCACAGAGACAGGCCCAATAGCACAAACTAGTTCATGCTGATCAAAATGTCCATCCATGCTAACCCCATTTCCCTGCGCTTGGTCCATATCCTTCTAAACCTTTCCTATCTATATATTTGTCCAAATGTGAAGACACATGTCATGGAAAACATGGTATATCTAATGCTATCCGTGTTTTGTTTTGGAAATAATGAGTGTTGATTGGTAACACTCGAGTGTTAATACAATCACGTTTTTATTCTTTTTGTTGCGTTACAGATTAAACACTCATTTCCTTCACACTTTCCTCATGGTACCATCACTGCAGGGATTAGTCTTGTGAAACCTAATTACACCGTCTCTCTGTAGCAAGGAGATCATTGATTATAAATGAAAGAAATTATTTTCTCAAGTACACTCCACAACTGCAGGACGGAGTCTTCACTCTTATAGTTTAATCATTTTGTAATGAACGATACTACTCATTTATTTTGCTGGTTACTTGCTGAGCCATAGAGTCATAAAGATGCACAGGATGGAAACAGATCGTTTGGTCCGACCCGCCCATGCCGACCAGAGATCCCAACCCAACCTCGTCCCACCTGCCAGTACCCGACTGTTCTGTATGAATTTTGTTAGTGCCTCATGATCAAGGACATCCAGCTCCTTTTCACCAAGAGCACTTCCCATCATCGCGCCTTCTCATAAATACAAAATGAGAAGGATGGCATTTTTTGCCAATCATTTATTTGCCTTATGAAGCAAAGTCACACCAACAACAACATCACTATTGCCATTGGAGTTGATTTGAGATACTGAGGAGGCGATGATCTAGCTGTATTATCTCCGAATATTAATCCAGGGAATCAGGTAATGACCCAGACACCGGATCCGAATCCCACAATGGCAAATCTTGGGAATTGAATTCAATAAAATATCAGGAATTAATAATCAAATGAAACAATGAAACCATTGTTGATTGTCCTACCTGGCACCCTCATGCCCTTCAGGAAAGGAAATCTACCATCTTCATCTGGTCGGGCTTACATCTAACCCCAGACCCACAACAATGTGGTTAACGCTCAGTTGCAGTTTGAAATAGCCAAGCCATCCACTCAGTTATATCAGTCACTTCAAAGCTTCAAAGAAAAGAAACCGCATGGACCTCAGCACTGACTACTTACAACCCACGGACTGCAGTGGGTCAGGAAGGCAGCTCACCAAAACCTTCTCATGAACAATGAGGAAAGGGAATTAAATACTGGCCCTGCATCACATTAATGAATAAAGGAAGATGATCCCACTCAGGGAAGAGAGAAAAACAGACACAAATAACTTTAAACAGTGACTTTGACATGTACCTTACATGGTGATGATTATCAGTAATATGGGAACAGGAGAAACATAAGCAAGATTTAATTTCATTTTTTATTTCCATCCCAGCTGATCATAAACAATTCCTTTGTTTGCTTCTTTTTCTCTATCTCTCTCTTTCTCCATCTATTCAACTCAGTCCTTCTCCCCTTCATAACAGATGTTGGGTGTCACCAACATCAATCACGCTATTTCCCAACTGTGTTCAGTTCTGATGTATGGTAATTAGAATCGAATTGTCAATTCTATTTTTCTCTCGACCTGAGGGGGCTGCCAAATCTGCTCAGTTTGTCTGGCACTTTCTCTTTCTTTATTGTTTCTGATCTGGTGCATCATTCTTTGCTTTATTTAACCTTTAATTTTGTTATTACTTGGAATGTCTGCATCGTTGACAGGGGCCGCATTTGTTGACCTAACCAAGTGTCATTTACTGCGAGGTCATTCTTTCAGGCAGTACAGAACCAAGCACATTGCTGTGGGTCTCACATCAATCTTAAGCCAGACCAGATAATAACACAAGATCTATTTACCAAAGGACATCAGTGAAATAGATAAACGTATGGACAAAATGCTGGAAGTGTTATGGTTGTTATTTCCAATTCCTGTCTTTTGTATTTACTTTCTGACATCGTCCGTGGTAGGATGTGGAACAGTGTCTTTCTGTGTAATAACCTGTGCATCTGAATTACATTTCTTCCGACATTACTGCTCTGAGAGAGTATTCCTATCATTCAGTTATTTTAGAGACAAGAACAAAGTTGTGATCGGAATATTTGCAACTGAAAGAGTGCTTTGCAACTGAAAGAGGTGGAACCATAACGTCTGAATTTCACCAAAGCATAGATAATGGTTTATTAAGCGTCAGCATTGAAGCCAAGATGGTGACTGGGCATATAATCGAGCTGTTAGTGGACAGGTTTTGTGATGGGCAGAATACCGAGACATAAATGAATTCCATTTATTTAAATTCGGTATTGTGAACAGTCTCGTTCTCAGATGTTTGTGAGGGCGGGGGTTTGGGCGGTTCTGAAATTTGTGGGAAATCAATGGAATTTGCATTTCAAACTGAAGACAATAGTTTCCGTCTTTGTCAAATATAGATAACAGAAATAGCAAAGAAGTTCGCCATGTTTGAAGAGATTAATAAATGGATAGAGATGAAGAAACTTACCAGGAACACCAACAATAGCGAGGATAGGATAGTAACCCGCCTGGATAATTATCAGTGCACAATATATCTGATATGGTAATGGTAACGAAGACCAGGAAAAAGAGAAAAGTCCCTCGGATAAACCCCTGTCCATTGTTGCAGCATTCCAGTCTAATGTTCTCAAATTCTAATCCATTAATGGGATCATTCCAGACTATTCTCAGATGTTTAAATCTCCTTTTTCTGTCTCTGCAGCTGCTGATCCCTTTGAGCGTCGGAGTTGATGCATCTGCTGCTACAATGGCATAAACCATTGCAAGAGGCCCCTTACTAATAGGAGACAGAAAACATCCAGTGACACAACTAGGATCCATGGAGACTGGCATCAATCACAGTCACTGAACAAACAGCTCCATTTAACCCCTTTCAGTATGGTTCCTTCAGTTCACATAAACTACTGGACTGGATTGAATGTTGGCACCGTTGGCTATTGATCACATCTCCCATCACCTATTGCTCTCGTGAAGTTAGTAGTGAGAGAGAATGATGCAAGTTTTCTTATCGTAGGCTAGATGATTCTGCTGCGTTGTCAGTTTGCAGTACCGTAACTGGCTGAACCTCCCACCACCACCACCCTCAGAAACCACAATCTACATGCTGTTACCGGGCAGATCTCTCCTGGACTAGAACAGGCACCATCCAATATATTTACAGTGGATATATTTGCACTCCAATACATAGGAATTGTGAATTTGTCTGAGCATTCCTTGCATTGATCTAATAAGTCATTTTTGTATTTTCAACACTCAATGTGCTTCCGCGCTTTTTTAAAAAAATAAGTTCACAAACACCTTCACACACTTTATTAAGCACACGTTTCTTCACTTTCTCCTCATGGTAACATCATTCCAGGGTTTAATCTGGTGAAACCCCTTTGGACTGAATCGTTGACGAGATCATTATTTATAAAGCTGATCAAACCCTAACAGTCCCTCAAACAAAACACTATCATTGGGAAAGATGCATTTACTCTGATACTTTAATTATTGTGTATGAAGAGCCACATATCATTTACTTCCTGCTGCGTAAAAATTCTGTTTTTGACTTATGACCAAGCACTTCCAGGTCTGTTTCAACAACAGCACTTCCCAACCTCTCACTATTTATTGAACATAAATGTGAATGATGATATTTGTTGTTCATATCTGAAATATTTTATATCTTGCGAGGAGCTATTGCCCAAACACTGATTCTTCTGATACGCCAAAGCCTTCACTCCAGATAATTATACTACTCTCTCCATTCTCTCGATTATCCAACTTTTAATACATTCAGTGTATTCCACCCCTACCTACCCACGGACTGTAACATTCCCCACTCACCTGTATTCAACCATGTCAAACGTCTGCTGAAAATTCAAATACTTCATTCCCACTGGTTCTCAATTGTCGAGGTCACAAAGGACAATCTCCACAAAGTCCAGCAGATTTATCAAAGATCAAGATCATTTCCCCTTCCTGAATCTAGATTGACTCTACCGAATCATGACATGATTTTCCAAGTGTCTAGTTGTCACATTCCTCACAAAAGGTTCCAATGTTTTTTTTCTCACAGCTTACATCAAGCAAACCATTGTTTAGTTTGCTCTTTTAAATATTTAGGTTTACAATAGCTGCTTTCAAGTCTGGAGGATCCTTTCCAGAATCTAACCAGCTTTGAAGAATAATCAGTAATTCTTTCACTAGCTCTACTGCCACCTCTTCAATACTCAGGGATGTAGCTCATCAGATGCAGCAATATACCAACCTTAAATTCAATGAGATTTTGAAAGACATACCTTTTATTAATTCTAATTTCCTGCTGTTCCTCATTTTCACCAGTCACTCTGTTCCCTTGTATTTCTGCAAGTTTCTTTCTGTATCTTTCTCAGGGAGACAGGCACAATATATTGCTCTCAGCGGACAGATAGGTTCTGTCAGCCAGTGAATATATTGGAGGACTGCACTCCGGTGATGATGGATATGTTACTCACCCCTGCCTGAAAAGTTCCAGAATTAATCCAGTTTAATTTATGGTGAGCATTAGCACAGTCCTGTCACTGGTGTGAGGCTACACAGTATATTGAAGGAGGGGACACAGCTCAGTGACCACCTCAATTTTGAAACAAACTGGTTTCCTACCTGACACCTGGTCCAGCTTAGACAAATGTCCCGGGAAATCCCAGGAGAGATAATGCACTGTCCTGCACCTCCCTATTTATAGAGCTTCGCTTCTGTGGAGCCTCATCTCCATTTGTTTACCATGGACCCAGACACTCTGTAAATGCAGTGCACAGAGTGGGGTCACCAGACCCAGCAGCTGACAATACAAACCCGAGATAATCGTCCACAGAAACTCCACTGATTTTCCAATAACAGGAACAAGTCAATTCCCAACACGGAAGGTTCACGCGCTCAGTGTTGAAAAGTATTTCCATTCCTGAGTATCTCTTCCTGGCTGAGAAAGCCGTTGCATCTCTGCACAGTCCCACAGTAAGGGGTTCTCTCTCCAAAGAAGCAGTTGACAATGTAGCATTAACTTCCTCTATATCTCAGCAACTATTAGGGCAGCACCAGTATTGCTAATGGATTTGATCATCACACTCAGAGAAGAGAGATAGAGGGAACCTAACTCACTTTAAACAGGGACATATCTAAATGGACGCGATATTCAGGAATGTGGGAAATGGGGAAATGTTAGAATAACTTGCCATTTTGTTTTTCTTTCAGTTCATCATCAGCAATCCCTGTGCTCACTTTTCATTTCTTTTCCTCTCTTTTTCAGGCCATTTCTCCATCCATTCAATTTAAACCTGGCCCCCACCTCTCTCTCTCCACCCCAACCATCCATGATACCTGGATAAATAATATTATTTCCAGTTTGCTTTCACTTGTGAAGTAGGGTCAAACCGTCATCTGCATTTTTCCTGACAGAGGTTGCCATACCAGCGAGATTGTCCAACACTTTCAGACGCTGGAGAATTTTATTTTCGATCTCTAGCACCCACCATTCTTTGATTTATTGCACCTTTAATGTTGTTGTTTCACGGGATGCCAACATCACGGGCAAGGGCAGCATTTGTTGTCCATCACTAATTGTCCTTGACCACGCGGCCATTTGTCAAGACAAAATGGAGCCAACAATGTTGCAGTGGGTCTGAAGTCAGACTGAGCTCAGACTGGGTAATAATATTAAGTTTCTTTACGAAAGATTATCAGTAAAATAATAAAAATAAATCTTAACGGTTTCTGGTTTCCATGAGTGAAATTAGGTTTTATTCCAATTTTTGTCATTTGAATTTAAGCCCTGTCATCGGCTGTGGTAGGATGTTAAACACTGCCTTGAAGTCACAACCCGTGTCTCTGAATTAACCGTCCAGTTACATGATCACTCTGATACAGAGCCCTTATTGCCTAGTCCGTATTCCCTGGCCCCTGCCAGAGAGAGATAGCGGTGAAATCAGTTTAACTGCCAACAATCAAAAGGATTTTGGGAAAAAAGCGACAGGGAGATTGAGATTCAATTTCATACAAGATCACAGGTTTCAGAATGCTGAAATGAAGGCATTTCGACAGCATCCTACAGCATGAGCCAGTTTTCCCAGGATGATAGGTGAAGGGGATATTGGAGTCAATAAAGATAAGGGGGAGTTTTAGATGAACATTTGTTCTGCAACTTTGTAACTGGGTGTGGGGTCAGCAGATTCTTCGACTCATTGGGCTGAATCTAACAATAGTTTGTCTCAGTGACATTTTTATTGAATGTGACAGAGGGATTGTCTGAATGAGACTGAACTAGTTTCATGGTGCTACCTTATCGAACTCACCACATTAACTACCCACTCAATCTCATAGTGTTCCTCGCATTCAATGCCACCCCAATTCTCCAACCCAACATGGCTGGAGGGACTCACCATCGCACCGATGTCCCTGGCTATTTTATGATCACTGACACTGGTGCCATCTTTTCAAGGCCATTCGGCACACTGTTGTACTTCCTCAGTTTAAGCCACCCTGCACAGTTGACCCCGAGCATGGCAGATAAGGGGAACTAACACCTTTTAACAGGGGCACAGAACCCTAGTGGATGGGCTAGTACAGGGGGGTCCATTCCCTTCCCAGAGGAGGCCTCACCACCAGCCCCATCGAGCATGGTCTGAACTCACCACCCAGCACAGTGCAGTATCTGCGGTCTCTCTCTCTCTCTCTCTCTCTCTCTCTCTCTCTCTCTCTCTCTCTCTCTCTCTCTCTCTCTCTCTCTCTCTCACACACACACACACACACACACACACAAACACACACACAATTTGAATATGGAATATTCCAGATAGTGTTCCAAAGAATTCCCATTTTCAGGTACAGGAACTTTCAGTCGTTCAACCCTCTGGGTTCCTGCAAAAATATGCACCTATTTTATATCCAATCACAGTTAGTAATTTTGGCTATTTCACTTTGTCTCACTTTATTGTATTTCGCCAAATACTGCTTCTCAACACTTGTCGCGTTATGAAATAGTTTTGAGTAGAGAACATTTTATCCTCAGCTGTTATCTTGACCGTTATCTGAATTGTACCATTTTCCTTTTTATGAAAGTTTCTCTTGCCCTTTGCCTGTGCCTGTTTCTGTCTGTAACAGTTACACTGTCTCTCACTCAGTTGGCTGGACGGCTGGTTTGTGATGCAGAGGGAGGCCAGTAGCGCAGGTTAAGTTCCCCCATACTGACAGGGGTAACCATGAAGGGGACACTCTCTCAACAATGGACAATCGAGCATGGCAAATCCACCCTAAGCTGCACATCTTTGTACTCTGGGATGAAACTGGAGCATTGGGAGGGAACTCACACAGATATTTGGGGAATGTTCAAACTCACCTGAGGTTGGAATTGAACCCAGCTCCTTGGTGATGTGCGGCCGCAGTTCTAACCACATATCCATCATACTCCTCAGTTAGTTCTGTTAATTACTTGTAGCTGACTGAAGAAATCCAACTGGCTTGTTCTGATAACTGAACCTGACCCAGTCTTAGACCTTTATCATCGGCCATATCGCCAACCTGGTTACATTTAAAATTTGTTGTGAGCAGTGGAGGAGTGGGACTAGAAATGGAAACAGTGACACTCTCCAATCTCAGCCAGAACCGGAGTGAAGAGAAATTCACAAAGTGGGAATTCATTCAAGTGGCAATTCTCTCAACCAGAAGATTGGGAGGGCTGAATCTTCATATTTTGTCGAGGCTCACTTTGTCTGATTTTCCATAGACAGGTAAATCAGGGATCATTGTGAGATCAGAGAAAAGTGCAGCTGGGAACACAATGAAATGAGCCATGACCTTATTGACTGGTGGAATATTGTCAAAGTGCCGAATGGTCCAGACGTGTCCGTTCCATTCAGCCCTTCGGTCCTGCTGCGCAGGAACAGATTGAGGCCACTCCGATGGTTTGGTGTTGTTTGGCAAATGTATTGGAAAATCCAGGCTAGGTCAGGCAGTGACCCCCCTATCCCAATCCCTCTTTTCAGGCTTCTCCTCTCTGTAAATTCTGCTTCTGAGGTCGGTCATGGTACAGGCCCAGATTCACATTGAATACAGCCCCCATGTCCCACACAAGGTCAACTCAGACAAATCCTCTGCTGTCTCTGAATGCAACATTTTACATCATGATTTCCAGGAAAATAATCAATTATTTTCCAAAAACATAAATAAGAATGTAAGAAATAGTAACCTGCGCTGTCATTCAATAAGAACATGGCTGATCTACTCCACGGCTCAACTCCACTTTCCTGCTAACCCCTTGCATCCCTCAACTCGCTGAAATGTCACAAACCAATCCACCCACCTTTAAATACAATCAGTGACCCAACTTCCACAACTCTCGGGGTTAGGTAATTCCAGCCATTCACTACCTTCTGAAAGAAGACATTTCTTTACATCTCAGTTTGAAATCGATATTCTTTATTCCGTATCTACATTCCTGACTTCGAGACTCTGCCCTGGTGTGGAACCACATTCTCAACACCGACCTTGTCAAGCCTCCTCTGCATCTTGTCCGTTTCAGTAATGACACCCTCATTCATTTAAACCACAATGAATAATTGCCTCAGCATTTTTGATGTATTCGATAATTCAATCCTTTCATCCCAGGAACCAGTCTAATGAACCAACATTTCTGCATCAACATGCTGACGTTCTGTTTCATATACAGAAACACACCACTCCGTTGTACTGCTCCTTTTTTGGGAGTTCTCTCTATTTAATAACAGCCTGCCTTATGGTTGTCAGTGTCAAAATCAAACTCGAATGTATATCGCACTCAGCTCCCGCCGTCAGGAGCTGAGTGCAGCTCTTGTAAGCAGCTGTTGCCATCGGACTGATATTTGTGGTACTCCAGTAGATACATTTTGTTCACAAAGATCGATGAGGCCTGACTCTCCGATTTCTAAGTGTTTACCAAGTGTCATCCCATGCTAATGCATAATCCATCATACTATGAGCTTCTGTCTTGCGTAAGAACCTGTATTTAGTGATATCTTGTGGAAAATCTCTGGAAAGCCTCATGTCTACCAGTCCCCCCTTATCAAGGCCACTTGTTACATTCTCATTGATTTTCAGAAAAACTTTGCATGATTTTACAGGCAAAATCTAGTTCGCCTTTAACACGACAATGCTGACTCTGCGTGAAGCTTTTCTAACTGCTCTGCAGTCCCGTCCTTAATAACAGACTCGCACAGATTCACAGCAATAATGGTTAGGCTAAGTGTTTCCTGCTTTCAGTCTCGCTCATTTCTTGAAAACAGGCGCCACAATGGAGGGTCTCCAGTTTCACTGGATCACTCATTCATCCAGAATTATGGAGTATTTCACACAGTGCCACCAGCCACTCTGTGACCACTTCTTTCAAAACCAGCTATAAATTGCTGATGACCTGTTTACCCTTGGTTTTATCTGTTTGAGAATTACCTTGTTCCTTCTGTTAGACTCAGCTCAAGATTTTCCCTACTGATACCATTGAAATATTTACAGCACCTTCACCTGTGAGGAACGATGTAAAATACTGGTGTAAATTATCTGTCTGCCCCCTGTATCCAGTTCCCCAGTCACAGCCTCCAAATGTCCTCAATAAACTTGCCTGACTTTCTTTATACCAAAGATCACACACATCTCTTGAACAATTCTTACATACATGGAAAAGCCCGTGCTGCTTGTTATTGTATTTCTTGCCAATTTGCTTGCATCACATCTTTTCTTTCCATTACTTCGCATTCTATATTCATACAGTCATATCGCATACAAACACAATCTTTGGTCCAACTTGTCCATGCTGGCCAGGTTATCCAAACTAAACTATTCCCATCTTCTTACATTTGGCCCATATGCCTCTAAACGGCCCCCATTCACATGTTCGTCCAAATGTCTTTTACACGTTGGGACTGTACTTGCATCAGTCAGTTCCCCTGGTAGCTCATTCTATAAACACGTCACCTTCTGTGTAAAAACAGTTCCCTCTTGCTCCCTTTTAAATCTTCCCTCTTCCACCATAAACCTATGGCTCTATGATTTAATTTTCCTATCCTGTGGAAAAGACCTCGGCGTTTCACCCTGCCCAAGACTCCCCTGATTTTGTAAATTTCTATAATGTCCTCAACCTCCTACACTCCATCTGACACTAACTTCAAGAACAAGCATTTAAAGATCAGCACTGCAAATATCAATCAATGTTAAAAGTGACAGGTAAACAACGCTCAGCCCAAGCTTCATACGGTGATTTGTTTTCTTCTTCATGTTACAATACTAAAGCAGCATGAAACTCTTACTAGTGCCAATAAGCCGTCAAACACCTTAATTCCTGTGTCTGATGGCGGTGATCTCTACAGTGAAAATGTATCTCTGGCCAGATCTATATAATACCACATGTTCAACATTTTCCTCTTGGCCTCCCTATGGCCTTTTGTCGTTGTGTCTTCTTTATCTTGCACTCAATAGAGAGAACCCCTTTCCCTCATTCACATCTTAATTTAAACTCATTTTATATCATCTTCTCGTTCACCACTACTAAAAGCCTGGTTACCTTTTGCCACACCCTCGTTTCCCGCCACCTAACCCCCACCTCTGGCAAGGGACTAAAATGCCCAGTTTCCAATCCTTTTCAGTTCTGAAGAAGTGTCACACTGGACTTGAAACGCTAACTCTGTTTCTCTGTCTCTGCAGATGCTGCCAGACCTGCTGAGTTTCTCCAAAAATGAATAGGCACACCACTAATTTTCAATTAAACAAATAACTATGGATACTAGAAATAAAAATGCATAAATTGCAGTAGAAACTGGGAGTTTTGTCGAAGGGTCACTACATCCGAAAGATGAACTCAGCTTTCACTTCACAAGATGCAGCGAGACCTGCTTAGTTTCTTTAGCAGTTTCTGTTTTTGAACATGATCCAAAGACGTGTGTCGAATCTGCTCAAACGCCCTGTCCAGCAGAGAGCGCTGTACATTGGGAAGGGAACAATAACGCAAAGTGCACAAGTTCATTGGCTCTGAAACGAAATAAAGCTGGCATCATTGACACGACTGAGGTCTTAATCATGGTCAGGGAGAAAAACAGAGGAATAAACATTCATTTCAAACACAGAAGATGTTATGACGGGAAAGAAAATGAGTCAGATTAATATTTTAAAGTAACGTAACAAATTCGAGGCGTGACATCAGGAAGAGGCCCTCAGCAGAATGAGAATGTGAAACTGGAAGTGTTAGTACATCAGAAACCAGGTTAGGTCACTGAGTACAGGGCTGATGGGTGAATGGGTCTCGGTGTGAACTGGGGGAAAGTCAGTAGAATTAATTTCGGCGGCACAGTGGCAATGGACCCTGACAACATTCCTGCAATAGGTGGCACAGTGGTTAGCACTGCTGCCTCGCAGTGCCAGAGACCCGGATTCAATTCCCGCCTCAGGCGACTGACTGTGTGGAGTTTGCACATTCTCCCCGTGTCTGCGTGGGTTTCCTCCGGGTGCTCCAGTTTCGTCCCACAGTCCAAAAATGTGCAGGTTAGGTGAATTGGCCATGCTAAATTGCCTGTAGTGTTAGGTGCAGGGGTAAATGTAGGGAAATGGGTCTGGGTGGGTTGCGCTTCGGCGGGTCGGTGTGGACTTGTTGGGCCAAAGCGCCTGTTTCCATACTCTAAGTAATCTAAACTAATATTGCAGCTCACACTGGGTTATCATGTGATGCTGTAGATCACAGCAGCAGCCGCAGCAGAATTGCATTCAATCACAATCCATAACTATTCCCCCAGGATAATCTATCACTCTACAATTATCATCAATCCGACTGATGGTTCAGTGCCGAGTTTGGGTGAACATAAAGCCACATCCAGTCATCAATGTCGATGGACTAATAAACAACTTACAGGGGGAGAGGACTCCACAAATATCACCAGCCCTGTACATCAGTGTAAAAGACAAAGATGCAGTATCCGCACAATCCTGAGCCAGACGTGTTGAGTCAATAATCCACCTCACCCTCCTCATGATGCCCACAGAATCACAGATGCCAGTCTTCAACCAATTCGATTCGCTGCACGTGACATGAAGAAACAGCTGAACACAGTAGGTATGAAATTGGCAATGGACCCTGACACCATTCATGCAATAGGAATCAAGATTGTACTGCACAACAAGCCATGTCGCTGGGGAAGCTGATTCAATCCGGCTCCACCTCTGACATCTGCCTGGCCACGTGAAAAGTTCCTCAACGATATCCAGTCCCAAAACAAGGGAATGACTAGAGTCTGACGATTTACCACGCCCTCGGTCCCGTCGCGATCTTCACATTGGTGGGAGTTCTTTTTGACAGAGTTGTCATGCAGCACAGAAATAATGTGCTCACTGTGGTTTCCGATAGGTGCCCATGTGGAGATGGTACTGATGTGCAAATGTCACTGGATTACTGATCCAGACCAGGATAATGCTCTGGCAGCTGGTGGAAGTTAAAAACAATTAACAAAATATCGAGACATGAAATCTGGTGCCAGTAATATTGAGCTTGAATCTAATATCCATTGTAAACATCTGTCCCTTCCCCAATGTACTTTCAGGAAGTGAATCTCCCGTGCTTCCTGATCTGGCCTACAAGTGTCCCCAGACACACAGACATGTGATAAACTCTACAATGGTCGCTGAAACGGCCAAGCCAGACACTCAATTGTATCAAATTGCTGTGGGTTCTTAAAGGATAAAACTAGACAGAACACTGGCAACGAGCTTTGGAGAAGGGAACGGGAAACACAGTCCTTTCAATCAGCCGGATGCTGCCTTCCTATTGTTTAAGAGCATGTGACAACAATGACAGAACTTTCCCGCACACTACACAGCAACATCATGAAGGGAGCAGGGCATTAGACAATTTTAGCTTCCCCTGTTCTAGCTCATGGAGACAAGTTCATTTTTATAACCCGAGTTAATGCATTCTTCAGAAACTCATCAATTCCTGTCTTATGCTGCTCAATGATTGACCGTCCAACCCATACAATCACATAAGCACACTCTGTACTGTCATAAATACAGCACGACCTACATTAGTCCCACGTTCCGATACGAGGCACATAGCCATGTATGCTACAGCACTTCAAGGGCACGACCATGTATTTACTGACGGTTGTGAGGTTACCTGTGCCAACTGCTCTCTCAGGAAGTGCATTCCTGACCCCAACAGCCTCTGGATAAAAACCAATCCTCAAATCCTCACTAAACATCAAACCCTGCACTTTAAAATGGCATTCCCTTGTTCTTCGCCCTTTGACTGAAAGGAACAGCCGCTGTCTATCCATCCTGTCAATGCCCCTGGTAATCTTCTCCTTCTGAAGCACGTCCCTCTCAGCGTTCTCTGCTACAAATTAAACAACTCGAGCTGATCTACTCCATCCAAGGGAACGTCCTGGTGAATCTCCATTGCACCCCCTCCAGTGCAATCACATACTTCCTGTAATGTGGCTTCCAAAACTGTACATAGTATTCCATTTGGCCTAACCAAAGTTCCACATAGCTCTTATAATCTGTGTCTTCATGAATAACGGCTATGTTTATGGTCGGTATGCTTTGTCAACTTGTGCATTAACCTGTTTAATCACATTCAGGGATATGTGGAGAAGCACCTTCTGAGCTTCCTATTGTGCTGTTAGTCATTGAGTCCTCCCCTGTCTGGTTCCTTCTTCCAAAGTACATCACCTCATATTTATCAGGCTTACATTCCATCGGCCATTGATCCACCCATTGATCATTCCATCTGTATCTTCCTGTAATATAAGGCCTTCCTCCTTACTGCCAACCAACCAGCCAAACTTTGTGTCAAACGCAAAATGATTTATTACTCACACCAACACCTCCATATTCACAGCCGCATCATTTATGAATACTACAAATAATAAGGTTAAAAATCATACAACACCACGTTACAATTCAACAGTTTTATACCGATGCTTTAGCCTTCGACGCACTGCTTCTTCATCACGTGATTATGCTTTTCGAAAGATCGTGCCTCCAAATAAACTGTTGGACTTTCATCTAGTGTTCTGCAATTTTTAAACTTTGCCCAAGCCATTCCAGCACTGGCATCTCCGAATCACAAATAATATGGGATACAGCATTGATCCCTGTGGTACACGATTGGAGACTGGTCTCCAGTCAAACAAACAGACTTCTACCAGCAGACCTTCTGTCTCCTACCACTAAGTTGATTTGGATGCAACTTGGCAAGTCACTAATGAGTCCTACCTATTCCCTGGTTATTCTGTTCCACTTGACATACCAGTAGAATATCTCGGGATTCTCCCTAATCTTGTCCTGCCAGCATGCTTCCATGTCGCTGTGTTAGTCAGTCCCCTTCAAATGAAGAATTGCTTTCTTATTGCAGTCTGAAATGGTCTATCCTTTAGTAGCCATTATTTGCCTTAAATGTAGAGGAGGCAGCCAGAGAAAAATCCTGTTTATTTCCACCTTGTCATTTGTTTAGTGACTTCTCTAAATTTCACTATGATCATCTCTAATTCTTTGAAACACTAAAGAACACAGGCCGAGTTTCCACTTCAGGCAATCTCGCCATCTGAGGGATTAATCTGGAGAATGTCCATTGCACATCCTCGGTGGTCAGTATATTCTTTCTCAGATTGGGTCACCAACACTGGACTCAATACTCTATGTACAGTTTCATTAGCAAGCTGTGAAACTGCTTCAGCATGACCTTCCAACTATGTTCTGATTCTCTTAACTGAAGGCGAACCTGACTTTAACTTTCCACTTCTATACATTCCTCCAATTACCATTAACATTACTTTATTTATGAATTCACTGGATGAGTTCTTAAAAAAAGCCTTATGAAAATCGAAATATGCAATTTCTATTTTGTAATAAACAAGTTCAAATCATTCTGAAGTTTTTCAAGTATGAAGACTCTGTCAGACTCTACCAGTGTATACTGATTCTCTCCAATGTTGCTGTTAATTTCTAAGTATCCAATATCTGATCCTATATAATATGTTCCATCAGTTTCGCTACAGATGTCACGTTAATTGGTCTGCAGTTCTCCACACTATCTCCTCTTCCCTTTGCAGATGCTTGAATCCCTTCCATTCATCTACAATGCTTGGAACACATTTACTAACTTCCAGCCTCTGCAGAATATTCAGGAAAATAAAACAGTCAGCGACAGCACAATTAATGCGTCTATTGCTGATTTATTTTGATGCAAAGTACAACTGGCTCATCAGATTTAGCAATGCTCAAATCAGTTACAATACTACTATGCTAGCCTTCAACTGCTACCTTGTTACTGATATGAATTGACTTTATGTCTTTAGTTCCACAAGTTCCATGTGATTATTTTGTTTACTTTGCAACACAGATTGTAGATTTATGTAGTCTTTGTGTTCTTCTTTCACAGAATCATTAAATGACTACAGTGTGGAAAAGGCCCAAAACGTCCACCCCCCCCCCCCCCCCCCCCTCCGAAGAGGAACCACTCAGACCCATTCCCCTCTGATTGTACACTTTGCGAAGTATGCACCTAATCTACACATCCCTGGACACTTTTGGAAAATAAGCATTTCCAATTCAGCTAACCTGTAAATCTTTGAACTGTGGGAGGAAGCCAGAGCACCCAGAGGAAACTCATGCAGACACGGGGAGAATATGAAAACTCCACACAAACAAATTTCTGAGAATTCTCCGGTTTGCACAATGTGTAGAATTCTTCTGAACTCACTTCCTACGATCAATATAATCTTTAATTTATTATGTTAACCTTCATTACTTGCCCTTTCTTCGGTGATTCTACCTTAAAGAAACAGACATATTTTTCAGACATTGCAGTATTTCTGTAGATCTCCTGGTCCTGATCAGGTGTTTCCAAGAACACAGCAAGAGGCGAGAGAAGATATTGCGGGGGCCCTGGCTGATCTTTTTGCATCATCGCTGTCCACGCGGGAGGTCCCGGAATACTGGAGAGTAGTGAATATTGTGCCCTTGTTCAAGTAGTGCTTGTGAAGAAGAACCTGTGAACTATAGACCAGTTAGCTTAACAACTGTGACATGTAAGTTCCTTGAGAAGGTTCTGCGAGATAACATATGCTTGCATTTGAATAGACACGGTTTCATAAGGAGCAGTCAGCACTGCTTTGTGCAAAGGATATCATGGCTCACAATTCTTTAGCGTTCTTTTGAGGAGGTGACCTGGAATATTGATGACAGTATGGTGGTAGACGCAGTCCATCTAGGATTCAGAAAGGCCTTTGCTAAGGTTCCACATGATAGACTGTTCTGAAAGGTTCGATAGCATGGAATCCAGGGGGAGCTGGCAAATTGGATACTCAATTTCCTTGATGGTCGAAAGCACAGGCTAATACTGGAAGGATGCTTGCTGGACCTGAAGCCTGTGACCAGTGGAGTGTCTCAGGAGTCTTTGCTGGGCCTATTACTGTTTGTTATCTATATCAATGATTTGGATGAGAATGTAGAATGCATGATTGGTAATTATGCTGATGACAATAAGATAGGCAGTACTGTGAACAGTGAGAAAGGTTATCAGAAATTGCAACATGATATTTTTGTTCAGATGGGGAAGTAGGCCGAGAAATGGCAAATGGAGATTAATATAGATATATGTGGGGTGTTGCATTTTGGAAAGTCAAATCCAGGTCGAAGTTTCGTGGTGAATGTTAGACCCTGAAGGAGTGCAGTGGAACAGAGGGACCTTGGAGTTCAGGTCCGTGTTTCTCTGACAGTAGTTGCACGTAGACAGGGCAGTGAAAAAGGCTTTTGGCATACTGGCCTTCATCAGTCAGGGCACTGAGTATAGAAGTTGACGAGTTATATTGCAGTTGGACAGGACGCTGGTGAGGCATGCACTTGGAGTATTGTGTTCGGTTGAGTTTACTTTGCCATAGGAAAAATGTGATTAAACTGGAAAGAGGACAGAAGAAATGTACACTGATGTTGCCAGTACTCAATGGGCTGAGTTGTAGGGAGAGTTTGGACCGACCAGAACATTTTCCTTTGACTGAAAGAAACTGAGGGGAAATCGTATAGAATTGTATAAGAACATGAGATGCGTGGATAAGGTGAATGCACTCATTCTTTTTCCCAGTTTTGGGAATCAAAGACTAGACGACATCAGGTTAGAGGTGAAAGAATAAAAATGATCCTGAGTGCCAACTTTTTTACGCAGAGGTTGGTAGACATATGGAATGAGCAGACAGCAGTTTGGTTGAGGCACGTACATTAACAACATTCAAAAAGCTTTTAGACAAATACGCGGATAGGGAAGGTTTAGAAGAATAAGGGCAAGGGCAGGGAAATGGAATTAGCAGGATGGGCATTTTGGTCGGCACGGACCACTTTGGTCCAAAAGGCCTGTATCCATGCTGCAGGACTCCATGATTCTATGACTCTAACAACCATTGCGTGTCTACCACTTCATGCTCAAATGTTCTATATTGTATGCAGGCGCCGTGTAAAATACAACATATTAATGTTTCTAGTCCTTAGAGCAAGGTTACTAATGAGTCCTTCTGACCACACATAACCAAATCCAAAATTATCTGCTCTCTTGCTTGAGTCACAACATACTCTTCAACCAATCTGTTATACGCTTATGGAATTTATTTTTCACAACATTAGCAGTCACTTAGTTAATGCAGTTTAGATGCAATTTGAGATCATGCAATAATACTGCAGCACCCACAATATTTGCATCTCTAATTGCCAGAGTATACAATGCACAGAATTTGCACGAGAGCATTGGTTTTGATACATAATACGCCAATGCTTGCTTCTCCTTCCTATTTGTAAGATCCACCCAAACTGATTCTGTGTAATATGAGGGACAGAGTCTGCGGCGTTATTAGTGATAGACTTGGACAATACATTCGGGGAGGGTCACCTCGACGCTGACATGATCTGAAGAAATGACCAGCAGCACAGGACAAGCGTCAATATCCTCTCCACTCTCTCAGGTAAACTGTCACCGTACTCTCTCTGCGCCCTCACACTCACTATCTATTATATCACCTACCCCCTAACAAGGCTCACACTTTTATCTCCAAATAAGGCTCACGCACTACCACTCTCACTATTGAATTCAGCACCCTCCCCACCCCACCCCCACTCCGCGCACTCTCTCTCCCTCCACTATACTCACAACACTAATAACCCTGCATGGATACAACACTGTGGACTGACTCCCTCCGGACACCTCACCATTCCCCCTCCCCCTCCACTAACAGCAGGGCCACACACTCCCACAATCAGTTCCTCCCCCCCCTTTCTCCGTTTCCAGCAGAAACGGATTGTAATAGGAGAGAAAGGACCAGGCCAGATTGTGGAGGACCCGATATCTGATCCGTCCTCCAACCACCCCCCTCCCCCCGCCATGTGGGAAGGACCCTGGTATGAGCCGGAGTGGACCGTGACGTATCGTATGGAGATTCCGTGATATCCATGCCCCGCCAACTGAGTAAAAAAACAATGTTCCGTGAAGGGCAATTTTCACTTTAACCACTCTGTCTGTTCTCATAATTTTCTCCCTCCCAAAACAACAAATATCTCATTGCAGAGAGATACAGACACAAAAATATTCAGAGACATGTGTAAACATGCTAATATACTGACACTCACAGTACTTACACGAAGATAGAACCGCACACAAGTAGTAGCATACGGAGACATAGACAGTCGCACACAAATAGACACAAGCACAAGTAAAACGCACAGGCTAATACGCAGATGAACTGATGTCAGCACATAAATACACAAACACACAGACACATGAACAAACACACACAAGTACACATATGGACGCACAGAGACACAGACACTAGTGCTTATAATACGGCGATGGATAGGTTTTTGTTGAATAAGCATGTCAAGGGTTACAGAGAGTAGTCAGGAGAATGATGTTGAGAAATCTCTAAGCCAGTATTAAATGGCATTCAGAGTCGATGGACCGAATGTCCTAATTCTGCGTTTTTAATGCTCGTGTGGTATCATGCTATCAGTTATTCCCTTCCTGGGACAGGAGCAGAGAATAAGTTTAATACATATTTGATTGGAAAGGATTAGTGGTCCTATTAGACAGGTTTAGAGGGCTGAATGGTTTATGTCCATGCCGAATTATTCTGTCCTTGAGTTTCAAAAGAGGTGGTGATTTCATGTTAGGTTAACACAGTTTAAAATAACAGGTCCCACATTGAAATAAGGTTGCCCCTTTCATTTTGGTGTTGTACTATTTATAGGGTCCTCATCCTCAGAGAGCAGTGAAGACTCGGTTTTTGAAGATATTAAGGCTGAGCTCGACTGATCTTTGCTGGACAGGAGAGTCAATATTTATTGGAAACAGACAGGAGATGGATGGTCAAACACAATCGGATCAGTCACGAGCATTCTGACTGGTGCCACCGAATGCCTCTACGCCATATGCTTTCCCTCAATCCACCCTCGAGGCTGTTACAGAGACATGCTGCTGTCCCTACGCCATGTGTTGCTTTCGTAATCCACGCTCGATGTTCTTACAGTGATATATTGCTGCCTCACCCCATGTGTCGTTCCCTCAAACCACCCTTCGATGTGGTTACAGAAATATACTGCTGGCCTACCCAATGTGTTGATCCCTCAATCCACCCTCGATGCTGTTACAGGGATATACTGCTGCCACTACCCTATGTATTGTGCCCTCCATCCACCCTCGAAGCTGTGACAAAGATAGGGGGCCACCCATTCAACCAGTCGTTATCGTTACCATGAGATTGGAGGAGACCATTCTGCAAATTTTACGATTTACAGAGGAAAATAGAATTAATCATTTTAGCTCATTGAGTACATTTTACTGCACAGGACGCCATGTAAACATCTCAGCTGCTACACAGGAAGCTGTTGCTAACAGGAAATAGATAGTAGAGATAAATGCTTATTTTCACATTACAAACCTGTAACAGGTGGACTGCCTGAGAGATCACTATGGGATCATCAATGGTCAATATCTGTATCAAATATCTGGAGGAAGGGACTGAATATATCAAAGCCCAATTAGCTTAAACACCAAGCAGTTCATCCAGTATGTCATCAAATGGAGGTCGTGTGTCATCAATGTGATATAGGCAAAGGGAGGTTAGTGAGCAAACCTTCACCAGATATAGCATAATGTGAGTTGTCTATTTTGGATGGAACGATAAAACAATGGTAAACAATTTAAGTGGAGAGAGATTGCAGAACTCTTGGGTTTGCATGATACAGAAGGTTTGCATGATCCTGGTACACGAATCATATGCAGTTATGATATGGAAGATAAGTGGAATGATTGTGTTTCTGGCAAAGGGTACCAGGTTTAATCAGGAATGTTTTACAACATCTGTACCGGTAAAAGTGCGGAGTGCAGATGCTGGAGATCAGAGTCGAACAGAGTGAAGCTTGAAAAGCACAGTCAATCAGGCAGCATCCGAGGAGCAGGAGAATTGGCGTCACGGGTATAAGTCCTTCATCAGGAATATGCCCGAAACATCGAGTCTCCTGTTCGTTGGGTGCTGCCTGACCTGTTGTGGTTTTCCAGTATCACATTTTTCGTATCTTCATCTGTACAGGGCGTTGCTAAGACCACATCTGGCACATTATGCGCAGTTTTGATCCCTTAACCTAAATAAAAGTTTTAGAAGCTTATCAACAATGTTTTGTTCACACTTTCCTGGAATGAAGGCCTTTTGTTCTGAAACATTATCAGTTTTGGACTTGGATGAGAAATCACTTAGAAGCATGTATGATTTTGAGAAAAATCAGCTGGATGCATATTTTCTCTTCCCGGGGAGACAACAACTATGGAATAAATTTTAAGAATAACATGTATTGATTTTAGCACAGATATTATGAAAACGTCAAACGATTTTTAAAAATTAAGCATATGCATATCATCAAATTATAAAGCAAGAATTTTCTTTTTTGCTAATGAAAGGCACTGTGTATAACAACAGCAATGATGCACTTAAATATCGTCCATTATGATCCATTCTAGAGAATGTTCACGACGAGTGCAAGCGGTCCAGTTTGGTGTTCAGTTGACATGATTGTTTGTTTCAACACAGAGAGGGAGAACAATGCTCCCTGCCTGAGAAGCAACAGCCGATTGATCCCTCTATCTTCTTTTGTTCCACCTGACAACAGTAAATTTCTGACTCACCTCTACCTGATGAGTCGTGGAGAATCCCTGATGAGAGATTCGTTGGAATCTCTCTACCGTCTGAAGCAAAGGGCATTCAGCTAACTCCAACTATTCTGGGGAGAAATCACATCACAAGTAACTTGTCTGAGCAGAATGGACGGTGTGGCATCTCAGTGGTTCGCACTGCCCCGCACAGCACCAGGGTCCCAGGTTTGATTCCAGCCTTGGGCGACTGTCTGTGTGGAATTTGAATATTCTCCCTGTGTCTGCGTGGGTTTCCTCCGGGTGCTCCGGATTCCTCCCACAGGTCAAAAATGTTCAGGCCGTGCTAAATTGCCCATAGTGTTCGGTGCATTAGCCAGAGGGAAATGGCACTGGGTAGGTTCATCTTTGGAGGGTCGGTGTGGACGAGTTGAGCTGAAGGGCCTGTTTTCACACTGTAGGGAATCTAATCTAATAACTGCAGAAGACAGAATAACATTTGGGACAGTCTATCATCTATCCACTTGTTATGAGTTCAACTATTATGAAACTCTGGAAAGCTTTCATATTTCTGTTTTATCTTATGGTGTGTGTTTTTCACATTTTTGTAGAAGATGGGGCCAGGCGAACGTGAGCCATATCACTAAACTTTGAAATTTGTTGCGGAGCAGTGTGAATGCAAAAGGAAACACTGACCCTGCAACATTGATTGGAGCACGAATGACAAATTCTAAAAGGGCTGTTCAAGTGGGAATTCCTTTCCCCGGAAGTGTGTGGTGCCTGGATGCTTACATTTATTCAAAGTAGTGTCTGTTAAATATTTGAGAGACAAGTGAATGTAGGAAAATGATGCACATACAACAGAAGTACTGCTGTGACTACAATCAGATCAGCTACGATCTCAGTGCGTGGCAAAACAAAGACAAAGTGCCTAATGGCCCACTCCTACTCCTCAGTCCCGTATTCCTATATTCCATTCAGCCCCTCACAGCTCTTGCATAGATGGAGGCCACTTGCTGGAAATACCGCGTCCACATTAATACAGGATCTTCTTCTGTCCCTCTCAATTGTCACACACAGTTTGGCGTGGGTTGAAAAATGTTAATTCAAAACCCAGGCTGGGCTCAAAAGATGCCTCTGGTCTATTTATAGAGTGTCTCCTCTCTGCAACTTGTGCTTCATTTGTTGGTCATGGTGCAGACCCAGATTCACTGTGAATTCAGTCCCCATACCTCACTCAGAGATGATTCATAAAATGCTTTGCTCTCTCTAACTGCTATATCCAATAACGGAATGTTCAGGAAAATTACAAACATTAACTTTCTAATTACAGAATATGAGAACATAAGGAACATGATCGAATGGCAATTCGGATGATCAGGCCTGCCGTGACATTGTATAATATCATGGATGATCCACTGTTGCTATCAACTCTGCTTTATTTCGCAATTCTTTACATCCCTCAATTCTATGGCAGGTCAAAAACCCACCTACCTCCTCTGTAAATACTTGAAGTGAACTAGCTCCCCGAACAGTCTCGACCAGATAATTCCTGACATTCACTATCCTCTGTGAGAAAGTTATACACTCCCCAACCATATACAATAACCTATTTGTATGTTAAAAAGAGATGAATACAGTAGCTCATGTAAGAGTGACAGACCCTGATATCAAGGCCGGAGTTCACTCAGAATGGTATCAAGAAACGTTGATTAAATTAAAGTTAATACGAATCAGCCACAATCTCACCACTGGGGGGTCAGCCATCGCACAGAGGAAGAACTTCATGGTTGGTGGACATCAATCCTTTCAGTCCCGGGACATCCCTACAGGAAATCCTCAGGGTAGCTTCCTCGACACAGTCATCTTCAGCTGCGTCATCAATGTCCTTCCCCATCATTACGTCAGAAATGGGGATGGTCTCTGAAGATCACACATTTTTCAGAACATTTTCCCCGCTCAGCTCCTGAAGCATTCTGTGTCTATGTACAGCAAGACCTGGACAGCAGTCAGGTTTGTGCTGTTAAAGTGTCGGTAACATTTATGTAATAGCACGGCCAGACTCTGCACATTTCCACAGTTAAAAGAGGAGCTTATTGAGTATCTCAAGCTGGTTACACACGAATATGAGCGAGCATTCAGCCCAACGAAACTACTGAACAGGAAGAGTCGCAGTACATTCGATACTTCTGCCTGTTACATAGGAAGAGGAGGGGTCTGGTCAGCACATCGAAGTATTGAACAGTAACAGGTGGAGCCCAGACAGTCTCTCTAAACTGTTCCACAGGACCAGGAAGAGGCCATTCAGCCTCTCAAAGGCTTATACAGGAACAGGAGGATGTCACTGATGCTCCAAAATGACAAATCACAGGAGCAGATCATGATGTTCCTTTTGGCTCCATTGTCTGTGGAGCATGTGCTACTTTAACGTGGTAGTGAGGAGGGAAGCCAGATGTTTTCTGTCAATTCTCAAGGAGACATCTTCCATCTCCGGGAAGGCAGACCCATGTTCTCCGTGGGGGTTAGAAGCTAGTGGTAATAATTAACTGTTTTAGATTGAAAGTATTGTGGTTGATGTTGGAATTATGGATAACATGACTTTCATGCAGGATCACACACCAAATGTACTGTATTACTATGTGGAGTTTTTATTCAAAGTCTGGATTTCCTGCTCTCTCTCATTGATATGGGGGGTGGGGGGTGGTTGGGGGAATGTTCTCAGAGGTACTAAAAGTATCTAGAATTTCATAAACTTTGTAAAAAAAACAAGAAGCCATGGGATTTATCACCGTATCAGTGTTTGTTTAGAACATCATGTGTGATTGTCCATCCCCCTGAAGTTCCAACGCAATCCCATCTTATTCTCTCACAGTGCAACAGATTAATCTTCACTCACTCCTCATGGTACCATCATCCCAGGGCTTAGTTTGGTGGAACTCCTTTGCAGTCTCTCTGTGGTAAGGAGATCATTCCTTATAAAGGAGAGAAAATATGTGGACAATGCCCCAAATATTGCCTCACCAACACTCAGGGATGATCACAATAATTACTTTTACTCACTTCGCCATTTCCATTTCTTTCTTATGGCGTTAAAAAAATAATTTTCTATATACTGCCACTGATGCGAAATTTACAACTTCCTTATATCTGTATGTCAATAAAACCAACACCAGAGGTGCCTATCGAGGTGTACATCACTCTCAGGGACAGACTCAATGGGATGAAATACACCTAAAATAAGGAATAGTCACCTACCTGATGGAAATGAGCTGTAGGAATATGGGAAACAGGAAGCAGAAGTGAGTTATCTTTCCTTTTGTTCTTTTTCACGAGATATATGAAGCCCTGGTCAGACCAGCATGTTATCCCTATCTTGAACTGAGGGCTGGTTCAGTTGTTCCATTGGACAGTAAAGAGTAAACCACATTGCTGTGGGTTTGCAGTTACACAAAGACCTGACCAAGGAAGGATAACCCATTGCCTTCTGTAAAGGACATGACGCAAGCAGATGGGCTTCTGTTTATTATAAATGATGATGGTTTCTTTTAAATTGCATCATTTTGCTTCATGAGACATCAACAGATTATTATTCTGTGCCTCTACATTAAGAGTCAATGATTTGAGCACCATGCACTATCTTCCTGTCTGACAGATTCTATGGAGAGAACAAGTTAAACATCTCAAGTACAATTATCTTGTTATGGACATGTGGTTAGAAGGGACTGTAAACAGGTGGATCCAGATTCCATAGTGACACAAATAAAGAAGTTTATTCAGAAGTTGCACTGAGGCTGAGGAGTAGACCGATGCATCGTAATGGTGGTACTGGGCAGGATTAGTGAGTGGGGAGGATATGGAAATGTAGATCTGTACAGAGCTATAGGGATTATGGAGTTTGAGAACAGTCCTATTCTTTCTCGCATATCAATGAGCAATTTATAAATAGTAATTTGCTTTATAGAATTTATCACGAAGGGAGTTTTTGATTGTAAGTGAAGACACTGATTTCCCCTTTTCCAAAATTTACCTAACATGAGCAGAAACACAGTTCTACCCGGTTTAATACACAAAGAGAATGACTTACTAGGAACAACAACTATAGCGAGGATGGGATAGTAACCACCTTGTATAATCCAAAGGATATCTTCGATCCGTGATGCTAATGATATCCAAGGCTGAGAAAGGTAGTAAAGACCATCGGATAAACTCCTGTCCATTGTTGGAACATTCAATTATAATGTTCTAGATTCTGATCCGTTGTTGGAACATTCCAGTCTATTGTTCTCAGATTCTGATCTCTCCTTCCCCTCTCTCTGGAGCTGCTGATCCCTATTAGTGCTGTCAGTGATGCTTCTGTTAATACAATCGGCTATCACATCGAAGCAGTCCTTATTTGATGAAGAGGCTAATCCTCCAGTGACACATCTAGGATCCATAGCGACAGATATTAATCACAGTTGCTGAACACATAGCTCCAGTTAACCCCATTCAATTCAATAAGGTTATTATTAAATTTCAAAATAACATATAAAATTTACACATTCGGAAATGGGACATGTGAGGGTGACTGAGGGAAGGAATGTTGGAGACGGTAGATTGATTGTGTGTTATCATTCAATCTGAACTGGATATGCGAGTAATGACAGAGGATTCTCAGAACATAATTGAGTTTCTCTATTTATAATTGGCAAAATACAGTCTGCAACTAGTGATCAGTCAATACAATATAAATAAAATATTGACAGAACTTTTATAGTCGATCATCTGACAGGAAAATGTGCCGAAAACAACATGGGGTTATAATAGACAAACGGCATGGATATGTTAACAGAGAATTGTCCCTGACAAATGCAATTCAGATTGTTGCTCCAAGATCAGAGAGGACAGGTGAGGGTCATGCTATTGATTTATTAATGCCAATCAACTGCGATGAGGTGCCACTTGTTGGACTTCAATGTGATTATGGCGTTGGGGAGGAGAGAGAAAACAGATGGAATTGGGGACGTGGCTGCTGATACGAGAGTGAGGGAACATGATATTGCCCATTCATCAGTATTAGAACGTTTCTCTTCATAAATCATTTGAAGAAGAGGTTCAAATATAAATCTACAATGAGGACTGAGGAGAGCCAATATTACTAAAGTCTGTATGACCACAAAACATAGGAGTAGAAACGTGGCCATTCAGCCCATCCAGTCTGCTCCAACATCAATCAATGCTGATGAATTTCTCAAACCCATTCTCCCCATAGCCCTTGATCCTCTTTACAATCGAGAACGTATCCTACGGAGGCTTAAACATACTCAATGACCTGGTCTCCACAGCCTTCTGTGGCAGTGAATTCCATAGACTCACAATGCTCTGGCTGAAGCAGTTACTCGTTATCTCTGTTGTAAAAGGTCTTCGCTGTGGTCTAGGTCTGTGCCTCGGATCCTAGTGTTTACTAACAAAGGACACATTTTCCCAAAATCAATTCTGTCCAGGTCATTCAGTATTCTGCAAGTTTGAGTTAGATCCCCCCCTCATTCTTCTAAACCCCATCGTATATCTACCCAGGCCCTCAAACATTCCTCATATGTTAAGCTTTTCATTCCTGGGAGCATTCCAGCGAACATTCTTGGAACACGCTCCAGGGCCAGTACATATCTGCTGAGCTATAGGGCCCAAAACTGCACACAATAATCTAAATGTGGGCTTGACCAGAGCTTTTTAGTGCCTTGTAAGTACATCCCTGCTTTTATATTTAATTCCTCTCGAAACAAATCCCTTCATTGTATATACCTTCCTAACTACTGACTCAACTTGCAAGTTTACCTTGAAAGACGCCTGGACTTGGATTCACAAGACTTTTTTTGCATTTCAGACATCTGAATTTTCAACCCATTTAGAAAATAGTCCGTGACTCTATTCTTCGCACCAAAGTGCATGACCTCATACTAGCCCATGTTTTACTCCATCTGCGACTGCTTTGCCCATCTCCTAACCTGTCCAAATCCTTCTGCAGCTTGTCCGCCTCCTCTGTTCTACATGTCCCTCTACATATATTTTTTCTGTCTGCAAACTTAGCCAGAATGCCATTCGTTCCATCATCTAGATCATTAATGTAAAATGTGAAAGGTTGACTCAACACTGAGTCTTGCAGAACACATTTTGTCACCGGCTGCCATCCTGAGAAGAACCATTTTATCCCCACTACCTGCTTTTTGCCAAGCAGTCAAGCTTCTATCCATGCTAGCACCTTGCCTCTGTCACCACGGGCCCTTATCATAATCAATAGCCTTCAGTGAGGCACTTGTCAAACGCCTTCGTGAGGTCCGGGTAATAACATCTATTGGCTCTCCTTGGTCTACGCTGCTCGTTAATTCCTCATGCAGATGTGTCAAGCATGATCTCCCCTTAATGAAACCATGCTGACTTTGTCATATACTACCGTACACATCCAAATATTCAGAAATCTCATCCTTCCCGGTCGGTTCCAGGATCTTAACAACGACTGAGGTTGGGCTGTTTGGTCTGCAATTTTCCGTCTTCTGCCTTATTCCCTTTTTAAACAAAGATTTTACGTTAGCGCTATTCTAGTCCTCTGGGATATTCCCTGGTTCTAATGATTTATGAAAGATCACCACTAACTCCTCCACTACCTCTGAGCTTTCTCCCTTAGAGCTCTATGGTTTAGTCCTTCTGGTCCAGGTGATTTATCCATCTTCAGCTCATTTAGCTTTTCTACCCTGTTTGCCTTGGCGATGGGTGACATACTGAGCTTTGTCTCTTCACACTCTTGACTTTTTGGGAAATTATTTATGTCCTCAGCCATTTCTTTCTTCCCCACTACGTCTGTCCGGTGCCATTTTCCAGCAGCTCAATGCCCACTTTTGTCTCGCCTTTGCCCTTTATATATCTAAAGAAAATCTTACCGTTTTCCTTGATTTAATTGGCAAGCTTACCCTCATATTTAATCTCCTCCTTCCATATTTATTATTTTGTTGGTCTTTGTGAGCTTCCAAAGTGTCTGCTTTTCCTCTGCCGTTCGTCACATTATGTGCTTGCTCTTTTGCTTTTATTCTGTCCCTGACTTCCGACACAAACATCTGATGAAAGAGTGGCGATCCGAAAGCTAGTGTGCTTCCAATTAAACCGGTTGGACTATAACCTGGCGTTGTGTGATTTTTAACCCAGTCAGCCATGGATGCTCCGTCCCCTCCCCCCTCCCCACACCCCCATACCATGCTTCTTTTTTTTCTCAGGAGGAATCTCTATCGTGTCTCCTGAATTACTCCCAGATACTCCTGTCATTGCTGTTCCACTGTTTTTCATGCTAGGCTCCTCTCCCAGTCAATTCTACTTAGCTCCTCCCTCATGCCTCTGTAGTTGCCTTTATTCAGCTGAAATACCATTATCTCTGATTCTATCTTCTCCGTCTCAAATTGCAGAATAAATTCAATCATATTCTGATCACTGCTTCCTGTGTGTTCCTTCACCATAAGTTCTCTTAAATAGTCTGCCTCAAAACTAAATTAAGTTTTGCCTGTTCCTGAGTGAGCTCCACCACAAGATGCTCCAAAAAACCCTATCGAAGATATTCCACAAATTGTTTTTCTTGCAAAACACTACCAACCCGATTTTCCCAGTCCCCCCATGTATTGGAATCTCCCATGACTACAGTACTTTGCTTTTCTACCCATCTTTTCTATCTCCTGGTGTGTATTGTGCCGCAGCTCCTGACTACTCTTCAGAATCCTGAACATAACACCAACTATGTTTTTCTTTTTCAATGTTTGGTGATACTCAATTCTACCCACACTGATTTTGTGCCATCTGACCCTACTTTATGTCATACTGTCAGAGAGATGTACAGTATGGAAACAGATTCTTCGGTCCAACTCGTCCATGCCGACCAGATATCCCAACCTAATCTAGTCCCATTTGTCCGCATTTGGCCTATATCCTTCATACCTCTCCTATTTACATACCCATCCAGATGCCTTTTAAATGTTGGAATGGGAGCAGTGTCCACCACTTCCTATTAAGTTGTTTCCATATACACACCACCCTGTGCATGAAAAAAACTTGCTCCTTTGGTCCCTTTTAAATCTTTCCCTTCTCAACGTAAACCTATACCCTCTACTTCTCCCGCAACTCAGGGAAAATACTTTGTATGTTTATCCCATGCGTGCCTCCTGTGATTTTCTAAACCATGATAGGGTCACCCCTCAGCCTCTGATGCTCCAGTGAAACTTCTCCCTGTAGCTGAAGTAGTCCAATCCTGGTAACATCCTTGCAAATCTTTTCTGAATCCTTTCAAGTTTCACAACATCTTTCCGATAGCAAGGAGACCAGAATTCTTATGATTGATTTATTTTCATTCTTACTGATAAGGCAACCGCTCCCCCCACTCCACCTGTCTTTTCGATAGGACATATGCCCTTGAATATTCAGCTGCCAATCCTGATCCCCTTGCAGCACGTCTCTGCCAATTTCAATCTGCACCACAAGGTCATTTACCTGGTTTCTTATACGGCACGCATTCAGGTATAACACTCTCAGTCCTGTATTAACCGTCCCTCCTCTCAGTGTCATTTGTCTGTCCAGTGTGCTTGAAGTTTGATTGTTTACACTTCCAGTACACTCTGTCCTATTTGTGCATGTGCTACAGGTTTTAATAACCCCTCCTGCGTTCTGCACTGTTCCGTCGTCTTTTAATTCGAGTTTTCTAATTTCCCTGAAAACTGAAACCCCACCCAAAACCAAAAAAAAGTTGAAAGATCTGTCAGCAGCCCTAGTTATATGATTTGCTCGCACTCTGGCCCCAGCATTGTTCAGATGAAGACCATCCCATCAGAACAGGTCCCTTCCTCCCCAGTAATAAAATATGCTTATGCAACACGAAATACAGGGACATAATGACTTTTCCTACAGTCCAAAATCTGGAAAATACAAACAGATAAGATTATTAAAATACACTCATGACCTTGAGCTGTATAAATTGAAATGTGAATTACAAAACCATGGAAGTGTTGTGCAAGCTTTATCAATCATTATTCGGCTCACAGCTGAGATGCCGACTTCCCCTCTGTCAGTGATCTCCCTCACTGAGATTCTCTGGTCCAGTCCCACACATAGTATGTCGGGGTGTTACCACTTCCTGCTGCTGTTCGCCCAGTCTATTTAAGTTAATGCATCTTCTCCCTGTAACCAATCAATTGGTCTATTGGATACTGTTTAACTGTCAGCAACCCAGCTCTGTGATGTTATTGGTGATCAATGATCAGGGAAGACAGCCAGTATCAGCACAGTGCTCACAGGGTATGTCACCAGACAAAGGGATGCAGTCCAGGGGAATTTCTAAATAAAATTTCCATCTTCTGTCTATTTTTCTCATGCTGCATCCTGATCTATCCAGCTTCACTCTCGTCTAACACCCGTTCCGCTCACTCAGTCTGTCGCTCCACTTTCTATCCACTCTGTTGATCTCCCTTCACATTCTTTTTGTTTCATTCTCTCTCTCTCTCTCCCTCTCTCTATCAGTCTGTCTCAAATAACTATCTCTACTTTCAGATAGTGCAGATGGAGAGTTTGTGGATGTACAATGGGCTGAATTGCCTCCGTCTGTGCTGTATTAAATGTGAGGTTCTCTGACCCACAATAAAGACTTTCAGCGCCTGGAAAAACAAGCTGGTCCTGCGAAGGATACAGTACACAATCATTCATTATCTCTTCCTGTTTTCTGAAATGTCGTGGCCTGGAAATATCTGTTCAAACAAATAGATTAAAATTCGAGCAGTTGGAAGGACATTTACCAGACGATATGGCAATCACTATTTAATAAACAGTTCCACCACTCAAAATGTGGATTTGCCTGATAGCAGCTCCTCCCAATTAATAGCCCCTCGCTTCTGCCTTATGCTGGCATGATTTGCCTTCTGCCAATTTATTAACTTCCACAAGGTCATGACTTAGTCCATGTTCGTAGCTATCTCAAACCTGAGGGCATTGTGATGACTGTTTCCAAAATGATCTTCCACTGAATGGTCAGTCACCTGCACAGACTCATTATCTAATACGAGGTCCAGTATGGCTCCTCCTGTAGTTAGAATATCCACATACTGTTGCAAATGACTTTCTTGGATGCACTTAGCCATTTCTACCCCATCTAAGCCTCTTGCTCTAACGGACTCCCAGTCAATATTGGGATGTTAAAATCACTCACTATGGCCACTCTATTTAATACACTTTTCCGTAATCGGCCTCCATATTTGTTCCTCAATCTCTTTGTGGCTGTTAGAGAGACTACAGTGTAATCCTAACACAGTGCTTGCATCCATCTTATCTTTGAGCTCTATTCATGTTGCGTTAATGGATGAGCTTTCCAGTATGTCCTCCCTAAGTGCAGATGTAACATTCTTCCTGATTAGTAATGCAACTCATCCCTTTCTTTTACCTTCCCCTCTAGCTCATATTAAACAACAAATCCCTGGAAAGTTGAACAGCCAGTCCTGTCCCTTTTTCAACCAAGTCCCTATAATGTTTCCAACATCGTAGTCCCATGTACGGATTCAGGCTCTAAATTCATCTGTTTACCCATAATAATCCTTGCATTGAAATAAATACACTTCAGCCAAACACATCAGATACTGACGTGATATTTGGTTTGAAATTCTCTGATGTAAATTCTCTACTGCTGTTTTCCGATGACAGGAGATTACAAAAGACTATCAGTAAATCAGAAAATATTGTAAACTGACAAATCGAGTTTCCTCCTTTGTCACTTCAATCTGTACATTGCATTACACATGGTCCGATTTCGACAGAGTGCTGAATAATTATTTAACTTTAAACAACTGTCTCAAGCCACTAACTGCATATTCCAACAACTATATCTGGACCCACTAGATTGATTGCTCTCTTGTCCCTCTCTGAAGAAATCTATACATTGTCAGTATATGTACTCACCCAAGCTCCAAGTTCTGACCTGCTAGATTCCTCACATGAAATTAATCACACTTCAGGTGGCAAGTCCCATTGTGTTCAGTGCCCTCTGCTTCTGTGTTGCTGGTCTTAGCTGCACTGGTTTTAGTCTCTAATTCCTCCTCAGTCACTGTGTTGTGGACTTTCTGCTCTGGTTCTCACTCCATCTACCCCCCACCACCAACCCCACCACACGGACCACACTAATTTAAACCCTCCTGCGTTACAATAGCAAACCTGCCTGCCAGGAGATTGCTGTCAGTTCAGGCCCATCCCATCCTTCTTGTGTAGATCCTAGGTAAAAACACGGACCGCAGATGCTGGAAACCAGATTCTAGATTAGAGTGGTACAAACGAACCGACACCCACCGCTACCTGGATTACACCTCTTCCCACCCTACCTCCTGCAAAAATGCAATCCAATATTCCCAGTTCCTCCGCTTCCGCCGCATCTGCTCCCAGCAGGACTAGTTCCACCACAGAACACACCAGATGGCCTCCTTCTTTAGAGACCGCAAGTTCCCTTCCCACTTGGTTAAAGATGCCCTCCAACGTATCTCGTCCACATCCCGCACCTCCGCCCTCAGACTCCACCCCTCCAACTGTAACAAGGACAGAATGCCCCTGGTGCTCACCTTCCAGCCCATCAACCTTCGCATAAACCAAATCATCCGCCGACAGTTCCGCCACCTACAAACGGATCCCACCACCAGGGATATATTTCTCTCCCCACCCCTTTCCACCTTCCGCAAAAACCATTCCCTCCTTGACTACCTGGTCATGTCCACGGCCCCCAACAACACTGGCACCTTCCCCTGCCACCGCAAGGAATTGCAAAACCTGCGCCCACACCTCCTCCCTCACCTCCATCCAAGGCCCCAAATGAGCCTTTCACATCCATCGCAGTTTTACCTGCATATCCACCAATATAATTTATTGTATCCGTTGCTTCTGATGCGGTCTCCTCTACTTTGGGGAGACTGGACACCTCCTCACAGAGCTCTTTAGGGAAAATCTTTGGGACACCCGCATCAATCAACCACACCGCACTGTGGCCAAACATTTCAACTCCCCCTCCCACTCAGCCGCGGACCTGGAGGTCCTAGGCCTCTTTTACCGCCGCTCCCTCACTACCCGACGCCTGGAAGAAGAATGCCTCATCTTCCACCTCGGAACCATCGGGCATCAATGTGGACTTCACCAGTTTTCTCATTTCCCCTTCCTCCACCTCACCCCAGTTCCAAACTTCCAGGTCAGCACTGTCCCCATGACTTGTCCTACCTGCCTAACTTTGTTTCCACCTATCCACTCCACCTTCCTCTTTGACGTTCATTCCCACCCCATTCACCCATTGTACTTTTTTCTACCTTGCCCCACCCTGCTCTTTGACCTATCACCTCCATCCCAATCCTCATTCACCTACTGCACTCTTTGCCACCTTCCCCCACCCTCCTCCGTGTCCTATCTCCTCCATCGCCACCCCATTCAACTACTGTACTCTCTGATTCTTTCTCCCCAACCGCACACTCCTCTCATTTATCTCTCCACCCTGTAGGCACTCTGCCCCTATTCCTGATGAAGGGCTTTTGCTTGAAACGTCGATTTTCCTGCTCCTCGGATGCTTCCTGAACTGCTGTGCTTTTCCAGCACCACTCTAATCTAGAATGTTGTGTAGATCCTACTGACCCGGGAAACCTAATGATCCACATATCGGAGATTGCTGCCAGTTCAGGTCCATCCATCTTTCTTGTGTATATCTCACCGACTCGGGAATTCCAACGATCCACATGTCGGAGATTGCTGCCAGTTCCGGTCCATCCTGTCCTCCTTGTGTAAGTCCTACTGACCCGGGAATCCCAATGATCCACATATCAGATGTGCTGTCTCCCCAACCAGATCTTTGGCTAGGTTGATTTTTTTTTCTGTACTACCTTCCTACTCCTAATATCACTGGCAAGTGATATATTCTAGTCTCTCCAAAATTCAAATACCTTTCAGCATAACTCCGTCAAGATCTTTCCTTTATTTTGGTAAATATATCTATTTGCAATTTTTAACTTTTCAAACATATAAACTTATTGTAAAATACAATTAATAACAATTATCATTATAATAAAAAGAAAATTACAATACAACAATTGTCTCCTAACTATTAACCTACCCTCTAATACAAAACAACCCTAACACTGTGCAAAACAACACCAAAAAAGAACACAAAATACAGAACAGCTATGCTCGGTATATATATATATATATATATATATATATATATATATATATACACACATACACGCACACACAGGGCCCAGAGCTTAACAAATCTAACCATTCTGGTTAAACAAACACCATAGTTAAGGCAACTGGCAAATTCGTTTAAATATAAATCAAGTAGTGCTGCCATGCCTTTTAAAACTGGTCTGTTGTGTGCTGCCCAATGTTTGTAAATAAAAGTCCAAGCGAATGTCCTCCATAATTTATTTCTGCCATCCAAGCATGCCCGGTTGGTTCTCAGACACAATTCATCGGAATTTTATTCCGTGCACAGTCTGCAAGAATATTATATAGTTTCTTCCCATGCCCATCTAAAGATGGTAAATTCGGTAGATCTAAGAGGAGAGATATCTGGTCTAGTTTGACTTCAGTCCTCAATACCCTCCCTATCTCTCTCACCACAGCGCTCAAGTAAACACAGAGCCTATGGCATGTCCAGTAGCAATGGGTAAGAGTACTTCCACTTATTTTTCATTTGGGGATGAAGATGTCCCTTTTTTAAACTTTGCCAGATGTTCTGGTGCCAGATGAGCTGTGTGCAGAACTTTTAACTGTGCAGCGCATGTCCTGTTACATATTGTGACCTTTGACTATTCTCCCATATGTTCTCCCATGTTTCAGAAGAGATCTGCACTCCTAGCTCTACCTCCCAGACCTCACAAAAACGGATAATATCCTGCCAGGCCCTGCCACCCAGAAGGCGATAGAGGGCACTAACCGAAAGGGTGCTTGTGGAATGTAGCAACATCCTCTCTGTATCGGGCTTATAGGGCTTAGTGAGAAGCGTAGTCTTCTTTTGGATGAAGTGCATAACCTGAAAAAAAAAGGAAAAGCTTCTGCTGGGCAACCCGTATTTGTAGCTCAGTTGCTCAAAAGACATCATAACCTCCCCGTCAAACAAGTCTCCCAAACTAGAAACTCCTCTCGCTGTTCATAGTTTGAACCCTGAGTTCATCATCCCTGGTCGGAACCCTGGCATGCAAGTATAGGTATAAATGGCAAAGTCATAGATCACTCTGACGCATTGTACTCCAAGTCCTGACTGTAATAATGAGGTTCCGGAAGTAGTCCATAACTGACCTCATCTTATCCATGATGAATAGATTAATAAGAGGGCACTTTGCTTGCGAGGCCTCAATATCCAACCATATTGAGTTTGGATCATTACCCATCCATTCGCAGACGCAAGACAGCAGGGAACTTCATTGATACCTTCAGATGTCTGGGAAATCAACTCCTCCCCCTCCATGTGGCAACTGCATGCTTGTAAGTTTGATGAGGGGCCGCCCATGATACCAGACAAAGCAACCAAACCACCCCATAAGTTTCCACAGCGTAGACCTGGAAAAAAATATAGGGAGCATACACATTGTATAAAGTAAACGAGGAAGAACATTCATCTTAATGAGAGATATTCGGCTTGGCCATAAAATTGGAAGAGCCTCAAATCTCTGAAGATCTCGCCTGATATTGTCGAGCAAGTGAACCAAGTTAGTTCGGAATAACAGATCAAACTTGGGGGTAATAAAAATGCCTAGGTACCAGAACTCTACCCGTGACCACTTAAAAGGGAACTTAGGGCCACCTTCAAATTCTGGCACATCCTTAAGTTTCCCCAAAGGCATATCCTCCGATTTTGCAAAGTTATCCTGAAATAGCCCCAAATGAATTGATACATTGTATCAAATGAGGTACGGAGGTAATCGGGTTCGATAAAAACAGAAGGACATCATCCGCATACAGTGTAATCTTGTGTGCCCTGGATCCCACTCCGGAGCAGTTATGTGGACGTTCTGACGAATGGCCTCTGCCAGCGGCTCTATCTCCAGCATAAACAACAACAGTGAGCCGGGGCAGCCTTGCCAACTACCCCGACAAATCGTAAAATTCCCAGACTTCACCCCATTGGTGATGATCACGGCCAGAGCGTGGCGATATAAAACCTCCACCCACCTAGCAAAGGCTTCACCCAACCCAAACTGTTCTAAGACATAAAAGAAACATCCACTCCACCCAGTCGAATGCTTTCTCTCCACCGAGGGAAATCACCAACCCCTGAATCGATCGTTGCTGACAAACTTGGACCACATTCAGCAGCCTTCTAATGTTATGAGAGGATCTACTGCCCCTTATAAAGCCGGTCTTGTCCCATTTAATAATATGAGGCAACACCATTTCCAATCTCAGAGCCAGGATCTTGGACAGAATCTTGCAATCTGAATTTAATAGAGAGATGGTCCGTATGAGGCACAATCCTCAGGAACCTTCCCCTTCTTAAGAATTAAGGAAATATTAGTTTCTCTCAAAAATGGTGATAGTCATTTATGCATATAGGAGTGATTGGACATCTCTAACATCGGCCCTGACAAAATCCCTATAAACCGCTTATAAAACTCAACCGGAAGACAATCAAGGCCATGTGCTTTCACACTCTGAAGTTGCCTTGCTGCCTCTTGTATTTCCCGAACTGTCAATGGGCCATTAAGGAGAGCGGCCTGTTCTAAGGTTACCCCTCGGAGGACAAGGATCTTAAAAAAGGTCTCCATTTTAGCCCTCCTGTCCTCGCAACTTTAAGACCAATACAATTCAAAGTAAAAGCACTGAAAAGCCCCATTAATCTTTTTAGCATCGTATGGAAGGACCCCAGCGCTGTCTCTGATTACACTAATGGATTTGGGAGCACGCTTTTTCCGAGTCAGGTATATTAAATATTTCCCTGGCCTTTCCCCATATTTGAACAGCCTTTGTCTAGGCTGTCTTACTTTCCGTTTTGTGCCGGTATTGAATTCAAGGCAGCCCGAAGGCGGTGATCTGCTGTAGGTTAGTTACCAAAGGCCGTGCAAAATATGCCGCCTCCGCAGCTTTCCACTGCGTCTCAAGTAGACGCTGCTGTTCCTCCTTCTGTCATTTCTGGCTAGCCAAATAGGAAATACCTAATCCCCTAGCAAAGGCCTTAGCACTCTCCCATAGCATGGGCGGACTACGAGCCATGCCTGAGTGGATAGTCGAGAATTCCTGAAACTCCTTCAAAAAGCATTGCTCAAATTTGGGATCCTTAAGGAGAAAAGGGCCCAAAGGGCCGAAGCTGCAAACCTAGCCCTTCACTCTTGGCCGTTATCTCCAAATATACTGCCGCGTGATGAGAGATAGCTATATTCCCAATTTTACAACCCATAATTGTTTTCAGAAGAGCCGAGGGAGCCAGAGAAAGGTCAATTCTCATGTGGCATTTATGTGGGTTTGCGAAAAAGGTGATGTCCCTGCCGGTAGGGTGAAGATATCTCCAAATATCCAACAGCCCCAACCTCTCGCATAAGTCAACCACCTGCTTGTCTTCCAAAGAAATATTTGGGGGACCTGTCCACTGTCGATCCAAAAGACAATTAAAATCCCCCCATAATAATGTGCCGTGTTCCAAAAGCACTCAAATTAGAGAAAGCGCTAATCAAACATTTGAAGGGATGCACTGGAGGGCAGTAGACGTCTAAAACGCTATCTTCCTTCCAATGTATCAGGGCTTTAAGTATCAGAAACCGTCCCTGCTAATCTTTCACTGGCTCTAATAATGTGAACGGAAGAGTTTACTGGATAAGTATATCCACTCCCCTGCTTTTATTCGTAAAGGATGAAAGGAATATCCGGTCATAACCCCCCTGTTGTAATTTCAGGTGTTCCCTAACATCAAGATGGGTTTCCTGCAACAAAGCGCTATCAACCCTTTCCCTCTTAAGGCTATAAACACTTTTTTTTCCTTTTAACAGGTGAATGACTTCCCTTAATGTTCTAGGTGCACCATTTAATAAGACCCTTAGCCATATCCCCTTTCAGACAACCTTGAACCCCTCAGAGGGAGAACCCCGCTTCCAAAACGCTGAGCATAAGTAAATAATGATTCATAGAATTGAAAAACTATATATACAAAAACTACTCTATCATAACTATTAACAACTATTCATACCAAACAAGCTACAAAGAAAACCAACTATAAAACCTTGAATGGAAGACTCTTCCCCCTGCCCATAGGGAGCACTCACCCTGCCCATCTCCTCCTTCTCATCTCCTTCAAACCTGGACTGTGCCCCAGCCTTAGTCCAGAAAAAAAAAACAAGAAGATGATCCTTAAATCAACAAAAAAAGGAAAAGTCAGGATGAGCACTCCACCTGTCCCTGGCTGCATGTCACCCCTACTTGTGACTAAAAGAGAAGCAGAACAAACAAGAAAGGGGGAGAGACAACAAAGAACATCCACAAAATTTCCCATCAGAAAATCTAGTTATTAAAAAAAGTAACAACTTATTCCAAAGTCTTTTGCCCCCTTTCCAAAAAGGAAATTATTAGGGAGAAAGGAAGGAATAAAATTGGGAAGGAAAAACATGGGGAAAGATAGAAATAAGAATAAACACTAACCGTATTTTTCAGGCCAATCCATCTATTTTAAAGAGTCCACAAAGTTTTTAGCCTTACCCGCTGAGACAAATGACCAAACTGAGCCCTCATTGCTGAAATGAAGTAGTGCGGGTTATCTCATGGAGTATTGGATGCACAGGTTCCTCAGCCTCTTTTTAACTTCATTGAAGGATTTCCTCTTTCGAACAACAGCTGCAAAGAAATTCTGGTAAAGCATGATTTTTGATCCCTTGTACAGCAGCGCCTGCGGATGTTTTCCCACGGATCTGGTAACTTCTATGACTTATGACTTTTCATATGAAAAGAAGTGCACTAGGACCAAGCGGGGCGCTGCACCGTCCCTGCCCTGTGCACTGTCACCCAATCATCCCTTTCAATCTGAAGCCTGCTGGACTCGACGTGAAGGCCCAAAAAGATTGACACCCAGCTTTCAATGAAAGGCTTCTCACCTTCCTCACCGTCCGGGGGCCTGGCAATTTGGAGATTTATCCAAATTCTTGATCCAGCACCTGAATCCGACTGGATGAGGAGGCCTTAGTTGGACCCTCCACTTCCTGCAGTCTCACCCCGACCGACTGGATCTCCAGCTCATGCTTCTGCAGCTTGGATGAAATGGGTTGGACCTGGGCAGGAATCTCCCCAAGGATTTCTTTAATCGCAGCGCCAACTTTCAAAGTAACTCTCTCCATCGTCGCAGCCAATACCTGTGAGTCCCCGGGGGTTTCAGGAGAGGCTGCTGCCTTTGCAGCAGTCTCTGGAATGCCTGGTGCTACAGGGAAGGGTCTTCCCTGATGCTGTTTGCTTGCTCCTTTTCCCTTTGGTATCCTTCCCACTCCCAAATACTAACAAATATGTGTTCTGTAAGGTTTTAAACTAATAATTCCACCACATAAATCGGCCAGGGATGCCAAAAACACACCACTTTGCCTTGGCTGTTAGGCAGAGCTGTCCACAGCAGTTCAGCAGAATCGCCGCCATTTGCCGAGTCCCATTAATTCCTCTTTAATGTCCCATTATTCATGCCCCTCTGCTCGCTGTCAAGTCAAAAATCTTATCTATCTCTTCTTTAAATACTTTCAGTGATGCAGCTCCCCTAACTCCTAGCCCAGATAATTCCTAACATTGATTTCCCTCTGTGAGAGGAAATCACTCCCGACGCAGACACCATCACCGATTGATTCAAACAAGAGGCAAACACAGGGGCTCAGGGAAGAGTGAATGATCTTGATATCAAGGCAGTATTTGACTGAGGATGTCATCGGGACCACCGAATTATTTTAGCTTAATAGGGATCAGGTCTAACCTCCCCACTGGTTGGGGTCTTTCAGAGGACAAAGGAAGATTTTTTGTGATTGGTAGCCATATAATGCACATTTCCACAGTTAAAAGAGGAGCTCATTCAGCACCTCAAGCTTGTTGCACACAGATATCTAGAATTCGTTCATCACATCGAAATTACTGAACAAAAAGAGGGATAGCCCATTCAATCCTTCTGCATGTTGCACAGTAAGAGGAGGGGTCTGGTCAGCACATTAAGCTGTTAAGCAGGAACAGGGAGAGAGCTCAATTAGATGTTTGAACCTGCTCCATGGGACGAGGTGAAGGCCATTCAACCCCTTGAAACACTTATCCAGGACTAGAAGGCTGTCATTGATGCTCCATTATAACAAACCAATGGAGCAGAGACTGCACTCAGAGATGGCTTCACGATGTTGCTCGTGGCTCCTTTGCCTGTGGTACACATGATACTTCAATGTGGTACGCTGACAGTGAGGAAGGAAACGAAAAGTTTTGTGTCTCGTCTCAAGGAGGCATCTTCAATCTCCGAGAAGACATGTCCATGTTCTCCATGGACGTCAGAAGCTGGTGGGAATAGTTTACTGTTTTCGAAAGAAGGAATTGTGGCTGCTGTCGTGATTATGGCTAACGTGACGTTCAGTGCAGGATCACATACCAACTGTACTGTATTAATGTAGGGAGAGTTTATTCGAAGACTGAATTACCTGAGTAAAAAAGAAGACATGGAATTTATCACCGTATCAGTGTATGTTTATACATCGTGAGTGACTGTCCCTCCCACTCCAGTTTCAATGCAATCACCTCTCATTTTTCATAGCACTAGAGATTAATCTACCCTTACTCCTCATGGTACTACTTTCCCAGGGATTAGTCTGGTGAAACTCCATTGCACTCTCTCTGTGGCAAGGTGATCATTCCTTATAAAAGAGAGAAAATCAGCCCGCAATATCCCATAGACTGCTTCAACAAGACTCTCAAGGTTGATCACAATAACTATTTTTCCACACTTACTCATCTCCATTTCTTTCCTGTGCCAAGAAAAAAATCATTCCTTCTCAATGCACTGCGAACGATGTGGAATTAAGAAATTCCTTACATCTGAATGTCATCATCAATAAAGGCAGCACCAGAGGTGAACATCATGCTCGGGGAGAGACGAAGAAAGAATGAACTTAAAATGGGGAATAGTCATCTACCTGAATGGGAATGAGCTGAAGGCATACAGGAAAGAGGCAGAAGAAGGGACCTACCTTTTCTTTTGTTCTTCCCTCACGAGATGTGTGCAGCCTTGGTCAGGCTAACATGTTATGCCGATCTTGTACTGAGTGGCTGGTTCAGATGTTCCACAGGACAGTAAATAGTAAAACACTTTGCTGTGGGTTACCAGTCACATAGAGGTCTGACCAGGGAAGAAAGACCCATTGCCTTCTTGAAAGGACATGAGGCAAGCAGATAGGCTTTTCATGGTTAATGATGGTGGCTTCATTTCAATGTCACCAATTTCCTTCATGTGATGTATCAACAGAATATTATTTTGTGTCTCCTGCCATTAAACAGATTTACACAGAAACGCACACACACCACCCTCCACTTCCACCCTGTCTCCTGCAATTAGACAGATGTACACACACACACGTACAGACATATGGCTACACATCCAAAGCCATGTCTTTAATACAGAGGTAGTTATTTTTATTAAAACATGGATCCAGAGTTACAGTGAGAAGGCGGGAGAATTGTGTTGAGAAACATGTCAGGCAGGACCGAATAGCAAAGTAGAGTTGATGAGTGAAATGGCCATATTTCAATTTCCTATGCTGTATGGTCTTAAGATGGCAGGAATCTTTTTCCGAGGGTGCGATGGAGACTAACTTTGATAAATACTTGACTGAACAGTCAATGGGACTGTGGGATAGTTTTGAGGGGCTGAATGGTCTATGACTGTTCCCATTTTCTTTGCGCTTATTTCTGAAAAGAGGAGGTAACTTGCTGTGAGGTTAACACACTTTCAAATTAAAGGGTCTCCCATTAACATTTGAGTTAACGTTGTTCCTTTCTCCTTCAGACTGTATGACCTATGGCGCGGTCATCCCCAGGGAACAGTGAAGACTGGGTCATTGAAGATATTCAAGGCTGATCTTAAGTGACCTTTCATGGACAGAAGAGTCAATATTTAATGGGATCAGACAGGAACGGGGTGGTCAGCTACAGTCAGAACAGCCATGATGCTTCTAAATTGTGCAGCACGCTGGAGGGGCCGAATCGCCTACTGCTGCTCCTATCCCACGTGTGGTCCTCCCAGTTCACATCTCGAGGCTGTTACACACAGAGAGAGGAAGACCCCTTTCAGCCAGTCAGAATTGTTATAATGAGACAGGAGGAGGCAATTCTGCCCCTCTATGGAGATTGAAAGGGGGTGGGGGGCGGCGGGCTGTGGTGGGGGAGGGTTCTTAAAATATATCTGTACAAGATCATGAGAGGCATGGATATAGTGAATGAACTCAGTCTTTTTTTTTCCCAGAGTTTTGGAATCGAGGACTGGAGTGTATCAGTTTACGTTTAGAGGGTAAAAAAAATAAAAGAGACCAAGAGAGGCAAATTTTACACAGAAGGTGGTACGTATTTGGAATGAGCTGTCAGTGGAAGTGGTTCAGGCATTTACATTAACAATATTTAAAAGGCATTTGAACAAATGCATGGATAGGAAAGGTTCAGAAGCACATGGGCCAAGTACAGAGAAATAGATTTAGCATGGATGGACATTTATGTCAGCGTGGAACAGTTTGGGCCAAAGGTCTGTCTTCATGCTGTAGGACTCTCTGACTCTACAAGTAGGATAACATTTTGGCCAAAATCTTATTTTTCCTTTTGTCATGAGTTCCAGTAATATTTGGACAAAGTTCTTTCAAGTTAACATGGCAGAGATTTTCATTTCCAGTTTGTTATCAATCACGTGTGTGTGTGTTTGTGCCTCAGTATTTTTCAAAGGGAACTACCAATGTACATATTTGCAATATCTACTTATCATTCGTCTTTACATCATAGTTTGAGCAACTTTGATTTAGTTGTAAATATGTTGTTGGAGCAGATTAAAGAAATCTGTCTGACTTGTTCCTTACACTGACCCTGACACTCTCTGAGAACTATATCATTGGCCATATCACCAACATAATTATAATTGAATTATTTTGTGACCAGTGGAGGAGTGGGACTAGAAAAGGGAATAGTGATCTAAAAGATAATTAATTGTCGATTCAGTGACCCTAACGTCAGTGTAGTGTAGGTTGTTAGAGGGGTATCGGAGGGATAGGATTTACGTGCATTCAGAAAGACAAGGACTGGTTTGGGGTAGTCAACATGGCTTCGTGCGATGGAGATCATGTCTCATTAATATGATTGAGTATTTTGAGAACGTGACACAGAACGTGATGAAGGCACTGTGGTATAATTTGTTTACACTGGCTTCAGCAAGGCGTTTAATATGGTTACTCATTGCAAGCAGGTAGGTCACATGGAATCCAGGGAAAGTTAACCAATTGGATACAAAATTGTCTTGAAGGTAACAAATTGTTTTCCAGACTGAGGCCAGCGGCGTGCTGAAACAATCAGTGCTGAGCTCACTACTTTTTATCATGGATGCAAATGACTAGGATTTGAATATCAGAGGCATGGTTAGTAAGGTTCCAGATAACATCAACAAAGTGGTGCAGCGGACAGTGAAGAAGATTAACTCAGAGTACAGCGGCACCCTTGTCCCCATCAAAGTCCCAAGGACTGGCAGACGGAGTTTAATTTAGATATTTGTGAGGTTTTTGCATTTTCGGTAAGTTAAACCATGTCGTGCACTGGAGAATGTTGCTGAACAAAGAGACATACGGGTACAGCTTTACAGTTCCTTGAAAGTAGAGTCGCAGATAGACAGGATGGTGAAGAACATGTTTGGCCCGCTTGCCTTAATCGGTCAGAACATTGAGTACACGAGTTAATGTGGCACGTTTGCCCTGGACAGGACACTGGTGAGGCCACTTTAAGAATACTGTGCACAATTCGGCTGGCTCTCCTGTTGGGAGGATGTTGAGAGGACATAGAAAAAGCTTACAAGGATTTTCCAGTACTGGAAGGTTTGAGCTTCATGGAAAAGATGAACAAGTTGAGCCCTCTTTCCCTGGACTGGCGGAGGGTGAATGGGGGCCTGAAATTGTTTTTTCAAATCCTGTGGGGCATGGATAATCTGAATGGCCAATGTATTTTTCCCAGGGTAGGGAGTCCAGAACTATACGGCATAAGTTGAAGGTTTGGGGGAAAGATTTAGAGCGGACCTTAGCAGTTACATTTTCATGCTGAAGATGGTGAGTGTAGGGAAAGTGCTGTCAGAAAAAATGTTGACAGCGGGTCCAATTACATGTCTAAAATACATATGGATAGGTACATAAATAGGAATGGTTCAGAGGGATATGGAGAAAATGCTGGAAAAATGGGACTAGATAAGTTTGGGATAACTGGTTGGCATGGGTAAGCTGTAATAAAGGATCTGTTTCCATGCTGTATGACTTTCTGATTCTATCAGAAGGATGGGGGAAAATTCTAAAAGGACCTTTCAAGTGGGAATTCTCTTCCCCAGAAGTTTGACATTCCTCTTTGTTTACATTTATTCAAAGCTGAGTTAGTAGAGAAGTAATAATGGGATACCGACAGGAAGGTGGGACTGAGACCACAACTTGATCAGCCACAATCTTTGTGTCTGGTGGAGAAGCCTCAACGTGTCTAATGACCCACTCCTGCTCCTCAGTCCTATGTCTCTGTGTTCCATTCAGCCCCTAAAACCTGCTATTCAGGAACAGTTGATTTCCACTTACTGCTCTAACCTAGTACACAGGAACAAGTAAGACCATTCAGCCCCACACGGTTTGGGAGATTAGGAAAATACAACTGGAAAACTCAGACTGGATATGAAAGACACCCCTCATCTCGCTTTACAGAGCTTCCCCTCACTGCAACTTGTGCCCCATTCGTTGTTCATGTTGTAGACCCAGATTCACTGTCAATACAGCCCTCAGACCTCACCTAGAGATGGCTCACAGAATTCTCTGGTATGCCTGACTGCAATATTCAATAACATTCCTTCCAGGAAAGTAACACTCACTAACCTTCCAGTAACAGAATGGGAGTACATCAGAAACAGGAGCAAATCGTTCAAACCCCAATCCTGCCTTGCCCTTCACTAAGATCATGGCTGATCTGCTCTAGGTCGCAAATCCTCTTTAATGCCCGATTCTTCATAGCTCTCACCTCTCTGACAGGTCAAAATTCATCTACACCACTCTTTAAATAGTTTCAAACAAGATAGAACATAGAACATTACAGCACAGTAAAGGCTCCTCTGCCCTCGATGTTGCATCGACCTTTTATCCTACTCTCAGATCAGACTAGCCTACATACACTACATTGTACTATCCTCCCATGTGCCTATGTAAGAGTCGCTTACATGTCCCTAATATACCTGACTGAATACCACTGCTGGCAGTGCATTTCACGCATCCACCAATCTCTGTGTAAGGAACCGACCCCTGAGATCTCCTTGAAACTTTGCTCCAAATGATTGCCCCTCCTGACAGCCATTTCTGCCTTGGGAAAAAGTCTCTGGCTATCCTATATATATATATATATATATATATATATATATATATATATATATAAAATCTTGTTTATCTCTATCAAGTCACGTCTCATCCCTCTTCACGCCACTGATAAAAGCCCTAGCTCTGTCAACCTTTCTTCATAAGACCTGCCCTCCAGTCCAGGCGGCATTCTGGTAAATTTCCAATGCACTCTTTCTAAATTTTACGTATCCTTCCTATAATTCGGTGATCAGAACTGGATACAATATGTCAAGTATGGTCTAACCAGGGCTATATAGAGCTGCAGCATAACATCGCAGCTCTTAAAAACAATCCCCCTGTTTATGAAAGCTAACACACCATTCGCCCTCTTAACAACCCAGTCAATTTAGGTCGCAACTTTGAAGGATCTAAGGATATAGAACCCAAGTTCCATCTATTCATCCACACTGCCAAGAATCCTGCCTATAACCCTCCCTGTATTCTGCATTCAAATTCACTTTTCCAATTTGAACTCCACACTTTTCCAATTTGAACTCCACCTGCCACTTCTTAGCCCAGCTCGGCATTATTCAATGACCCATTGCAACTTACAACAGCCCTCCACACTATATACCACGCCATAAACATTCGTGTTATCAGCAAACTTGCTAACCGACTCTTCCACTTCCTCATCTGAGTCATTTATAAAAGTCACAACGAGCAGAAGTCCCAGAACTGATCCCTGCATAACACCACTAGAACCTTCAGTGATTTAGCTCCCCTAACTCTCTCTGTAAGGGAATTCCTGACTTTCACTACCCTCTGTTTAAAGAAAACATTCTCTGCTTCTACACCATGACCTATTGATATGAATAGAAGAGGGAACACATGGGCTCAGGTTTAGAAACTGGCCCAGAAGTCAAAGCAGTATTAGACTGAGGATGACATCAAGGATCCTGAGCAAAATCGCACTTAATGAGAACCGATTGTGACCTCTCCACTGTTTGGAGTCATTCACAGCACAAGGGAAGATGGTTATCACCAGCGGACATCAATCATCTCAGCCATGGGGTACATTTGTAGGAGATCCTCAGGATAGCTCCCTCAGGCATTTCCAGTCGGTCATTATAGAATAACTAGAGTATGGGAGGAGCCCATTCAGCCCATTGAGTCCAAACTGAGCAGAAGTGGGGATATTTGCAGAAGTTTACATCATGTTCAGAACAAGTTGTCCCTACTCAGGTCTTGAAGTAGTCAGTATCCATGTGCAAACAGAACTGGACACCATTCAAATTCATGCTTTTAAAGCCTGGATAACATTCATGTAACAGCAATGGCAGACACTGCACATTTCCAGAGTAAACGGAGGTGCACATTCAGCACCACAATCTGTGTTCACAAGAATATGGGGAAGTTATTTAGCCCATCAAACTATTGGACAGGACGCGTGGTAGCTCATTCAGTCCCTCCTGTCTATTGCACAGGAAGAGAAAGAATCTGCTCACTCCCACACGTCACTGAAATGGGATCAGAAATGGACCATTTCATACCCAGAGTCACTTACATAAGGGACAGGAAGACGTCATTCAGCTTCTCAAGTCACTAATACAGGAACAGGAAGGTTCAGAGATGCTCCAACATCACAAACAAATGGAGCAATGACTGAACAGATGGACTGTTCCAACCTGGTCCACATGGCTTAATTACACATGCTACCTATGAGTTACTTTCACATAGTTTTCTGGTAGTAGGAATGACGCCAACTTTATTAATCATCTTCAAGAAAGCAGACCCATTGTCTCTGTGGAGATCCGAAGCTGGTGCAGAATTGTTAACTCTTTCAGAATGAAGGTATTGTGACTGCTGACAGGATTGTGTACAAAGTGACATTCAGTACAGTGTCACACATTAACTGTGCATTCAAGTGTCCAGAGTTCGTTCAGAGCCTGTAACTTGCTGCTAATCGAAATGGGGGCTCTGCAGAGACATTTACATTTTGGGAATCAAACACCCAATGAATATGTGGAATTTTGACCCTATTCAGCTGTTTCGGATGTAATGAGTGTCCGTCCATAACCATCAAGTTTTAACTTCTTATTCTCTCACAGCGCTGCAAATTAAACACATAGATCATGCACTCTCTCCTCATGATACCATCATGCCAGGGCTTAGTCTGGTGAAACTCCTTTGCACTCTCTCTGTGACAAAGAGATCATTATTTAAAAAAAAAAGACCAAATCTGTAAAAAATGCACCAAATGCTCTCTCAACAAAACACAACCATTGGGAAAGATATACCAACTCTGGTACATCAATCATTTTGCATGAAAAGCCAAACTTACTTCCTACAACGTTGGTGACTTATGACCAAGGTCATCCAGGTCCTTTTCAACAACTGCACCTCCCGATCTCTCACCATTGAAAAAAAAGTAAATGTGAACGAAAATGTTTGTTCACATCTGATTCAGTTTTTATACCTTGTGAACAGCTATTGCCCAAACACTGATCCTTCTGATACCCAGCAAGCCTTCAGTCCAAAGAAAGATCCTACTCCCTTCATTATCTCCAATCTCCAATTATTAATCCATATGGTATTTATTTCACACCTACATATCCAAGGAATTTAACATTCCCCACTCAACAGTATTCAACTATGTCAAACCTCTGCTGAAAATTTAAATACTCCATTCCCATTGGTTCTCAATTGTCGATGTCACCGCGGACAATCTCCACAAATTCTAATACGTTTATCAAAGATCATTTCCCTTTGCTGAATCTGGGCCGACTCTACCAAATCAGATCACTATTCTCCAAGTGCCTCGTTGTCACATTCCTTATAAAAGGTTACAATATTTTTCTCACATCAAGCTGACATCAAGCTATTTAGTTTTCTGTTTGCCCTCTCCATCCTGCTTTAAATATTTAAGTTTACAACAGCTGCTTTCCAGTCTGCAGATCCTTTCCAGAATCTAACCAGCTTTGAAAAATAATCAGTAATTATTTCACTAGCTCTATTGCCACCTCCTCAATACTCTGAGATGCAGCTCATCATCTTCAGTAACTCATGAAACTTCAATTCAATTAGATTTTCAAAAACATACTCTTCATTAATTCTAATTTCCTGCAGTTTCTCATTTTTACTAGTCCCCCATTCCCTTGTATTTCTGGAAGTTAGTTTCTGTACCTTCCACAGTTGAGATGAAACCAATGAATTCCTCCCAACAGGCAGGTGGTTTCTGACAGCTCGTGAATACATCAGAGGACTGCACTTCAGAGATGGTGGATGTATTACCCACTCCTGCCTGGAAATTTCCAGAATCAATCCAGTTCACTTCATGGTGAGAGTCCGTACAGTCCTGTCGCTGGTGTGAGGCTACAGGTTATACTGAAGGAGGGGACACAGTTCAGTGACCATCTCATTTTTGAAACAAACTGGTTTCGCACTTTACACTTGGAATGGTCCAGCTTAGACAAATGTTCCTGAAAGTCCCAGGGAGGAATGTGCAGTGCCCGGCCCCACCCTGTTTACACAGCTTCCTTTCTCTGTAGTCTCAGCTCCATTCCTTTACCATGGACACAGATACACTGAAAGTGCAGTGTCCAGAGTGTGGTCTCCCTGAATGAACGCAGCAACTGACAATACAAACCTGAGAACACCATCCACAGAAACTCCACTGACTTTCCAATGACAGCTGCAAGTCAATTCCCCACACCCATGGTGCACCCATTCAGTGTTGAAAATGCCTCTGTCACCTCAGTTTCTTTTCCTAGCTGAGAAAGCCGTTGCATCTCACAGTAACGGTCCCACTTTCCAAAGAAGCAGTTGACAATGTAATCTTGTGTTTCCCTGTATCTCAGCACGAGTATTGCCGATGGAGTTGATTACCACACTCAGAGAAGAGAGACACGGGGCACATTACTCAATTCAAGCAGGGACATCCCGAGATGGATGTGATATTCAGGAATATGGGAAAAGGGGAAATGTTCGAATAACCTCCCATCCTATTTTCCTTCCATCCCATCATCAGCAATTCTTTTGTTTGTTTTTACTTTCCCTTTCTCTACCTCTTTCTCTACCTCTTTCTCTACATCTTTCTGACTCTCTCTCTCTCTCCCCCCTCATGTGGGCGGCACGGTGGCACAGTGGTTAGCACTGCTGCCTCACAGCGCCAGAGACCCGGGTTCAATTCCCGACTCAGGCGACTGACTGTGTGGAGTTTGCACGTTCTCCCCGTGTCTGTGTGGGTTTCCTCCGGGTGCTCCGGTTTCCTCCCACAGTCACAAAGGTGTGCAGGTCAGGTGAATTGGCCATGCTAAATTGCCCGTAGTGTTAGGTAAAGGGGTAAATGTAGGGGAATGGGTGGGTTGCGCTTCGGCGGGTCGGTGTGGACTTGTTGGGCCGAAGGGCCTGTTTCCACACTGTAAGTAATCTAATCTAATTCTCCACCCATTCAACACAAACCTCCCATTCACCCTTCCAACCATCCCTGATATAAATAATATTCTTTATTAGTTGCATTTAGTTTTGATATGTTCAATGAAGTCTAAACATTATCTGTTTTTCTCCAGTCCGCCAGACTGCCATACCTGCTGAGAATCTCCAACATTCTTTCAGACGCTGGAGAATTGTATTTCAGAACTCCAGCGACCACGTTTCTATGGTAATGTCACCTTTAATGTTGTTGTTTCCCGGGATGCCAGCATCACTGGCAAGAGCAGCATTTGTTGGCTATCAGTAACTGCCGTTGACCACGCGGACATTTGTGAAGGCAATATGGAGCCAACTACATTGTTGTGGGTTTGAAACCACACTTAGTCCAAACAGGGCAAAAAATTTAAGTTTCTTTATCAAAGGTTATCATTAAAATAAGAAAAGAAATCCTGATGGTTTATGGTTGCCATGAGTGAAATTAGGTTTCATTCCAACTTTTGCCATTCGAATTTATGTTTAGACATCGGCTGTGGTCGGATTTCAAACCATGTTTTTAGAGTCATAACCTATGCCTCTGCATTACACGGTCAGTGACACTACTACTCTGATGCAGAGTCCCTGTTGTGAAGTAACTATAGAGACAAGAAGAAGCTTGTGGTCAAAGTATTTGTAACTGGAAGAGTGGTCAGAAGAGAACTGGAGCCGTAAAATCTGTCATTAATGAAAGAGTAAATGATAGCCAATTCAGCAAAAGTACTGAGGCATAGCTGGAGACTGGGGTGTCGGCATATTTGATGACAGAGAGAATATAGAGACATAAAACAGTACAGGGCAAAAAGGAGATTCAAGTTTCCGAACAGTTTTGTTCCTTCTTAGATGTTTATGAGTAAGGAGTTTGGAAATGCATGCAAAGGAAGTGGAATTTGTGACTAAAATTTCATATATTTGTAAAGCATAATTAACTGGAATAACAATAACCTTCATCAGAGGTTATAGAATTGACAGAGATAGGCTTACCAGGAACACAATTAATAGCGAGGATGGGATAGTACCCAGCTTGCATATGGCTTGTATCCGCAACTGTAACCATGCCCAACCCAGAGAAAGATAGTAAAGACCCAACGGGAAGACCCAACCCAATGTCCCATTGTTGGGACATTCCAGTCTAATCCTTTCAGACTCTGATCCATTGGTGGAACATTCCAGTCTAATGTTCTCAGATTCTGATCTCTCCCTCTCTCTGTAGCTGCTGACCCCAATCGTGTTGAGGATGATGCTGCGCCAAATACTACGGCATAACAAGTTGAAAGAAGCCCCTAATTATGGAAAAGGGAAGCCCTCCAGTGACCCAGTTAGGTCCAGGAAGACTGATATTAATCACAGTCATTGAACAAACAGCTCCAGTTAACCCCTTTCACGATAACCCTGATATGACACAATAATACTTGGTGTGGATGGGATGTTGACATCGCTGACTATTGAGTTATTGGCACATCTCCAGTTGTAAAAAGAGAGCTAAGGGAAAGAGATGATGCTTTCTCTTCACAAGCTTGATGATTCTCCTGTGTTTTGGCAAAGTAGAAATTGCTGGGGTCCCGAGGTCGACTAAGTCTGATCACCAGGCCTGCTGCATCCTTTCGTTTGATTTATTTATGTTTAATTTGACATTTATCATACAATAATTTAACGGCTTAGGTGGGGTTAGGCATTTTTGAGAGGCTCCTACAGTGCCATAGACAGTGTAGATACGGTCCATTCCTTGTGGTCCTTTCAACCAAACAGTGTTTGAATAAATTGTGTTTTGGTAAATTTGAATATCTTGACCAAGCGATTTGTATCTGAAGCACAGCCCCTCACATTTAACTTCAAAATATTTATTAAAAAAAAATTCGGTCCAAGTCACCTTCTCCATTTTCATAACAAGAGCGACAGATATTCACTTTTTACTTGGGTAATTACTTAATCGACTACGTGTTGCAGATATATGGAGTGAAATAGCGGAATGGGCCGATCTGGAGGAGTGATGGTGATATCATATTGGATACTCAATCCACCTCACAGATCATGACCACACACGTATAAGCCCAGTTGAGATATCTGTTCATTATTAAGTGTAAACCAGGCCAGTGTATTGCTCAGCAATTCGTCCAGGATTGAACAATGTTCAGAGCTCACCAGTCCACTTCTTATCCGTCCAACAGTGCACTGATATATAAACCTGTAGAGCACACACGTGTATTGTTCTATAAACAAGGACTGGGTATCTTTCCAGCACAGGGAGCTCTGCAGTGAATAGTAATGAAGTTATCCGTTAATCTAGAGCAATTACCTTCCCAGCATGTACAGCTGTCCACACCAACCACTGCATTGCTGAGTAACACTATGTTAGATCATTGCTCTATGTGGGGAAACTTGCAGCCAATGCTGGAAGTGACAGGATGTCACCTACAGGTGTCCCACATATAATTTCCTGCCTTTCTTCCAAGGGTCACACACACATCATGAACGCATTTTTAAATCGATTTGGAAAAACTATTGCGGCTAGTTTTAAAAAAGAAATATTTCTTCCCAGTTTTGGAATGTTTTGTTTATATTTTGCTTTATACTAACTGCTTCGGGTTCCAAAACTAAGCATCCCAAATGTGACCGATGCTAGAGCTCACCAATCTGAATTCGTTAGCTTGTGATTGATTAGTTATCCTTCAGAGCTTAAGTGCATCATAGGTGGTTCATCTTCACATCTTCATACCATCTTCTTTTTGACCAGAGTCCATCAATGCTGAGCGTTATGAAGTATCTGCTTACATGTCTCCCCCACACATCTACTGACTTTCAACTGCGTCTATTTTCACATTCTGTTTTTGACCAGAAATAAGACATAATTCTACAATTGAAATGCCTTGCTCTTTTCAATCATTTTGGGAGACCTCTGTATGTGGCTGAACACATGATCAGCTGAGAGTGAAGCCATTCTCACAGTTTCTCTGGTTCTATCATTTCTATTCGATAAAGCAACATTCCAGTGGGAAGCGTCATACATTACGACCTTTTCTCTCAAACGAGAAATCCTCTAACTCTGATGGACCGATCCTTCAGCTGTGGCTGTCCCATCTCCCTCGCTTCTCCCCTTACTCCGTCCCCTCCTTCCCCGAACAAAGATTGTCCTCACTTCCGACTGCACTAGAATCCACATTCACAGAATCATCCTCTGCCATGTCCATCACCTCCAGCAGGACAGCACCATCAAACACATCTTCCCTTCCCGTCCACTGCTAACATTTCACAGGGACCATTCCCTGTGTGACACCCTCCCGAACACTTCCCCACTCCTCCCATGGCACCTTCCCATGCAATTGCAGAAGCTGCAACACTTGCCTATTCACCTCTTCCCTCTCACTGTCCAAGGCCCCAATCACACCTTCCAGGTGAAGCAACATTTCACTTGTACTTTTTCCAAACAGTCTCTTATCATTCCTGCTCGAATGCAGTCTCCTTTACACTGGGGGGAACGAAAGAAGAAAATGCTTTGAGGAATACTCCCACTCTGTCTGTAACCCTGACCCTCACATTGCTTCCCATTTCAATAACATACCTTGCTGTCATGCTATCATTTCAGTCCTGGGTTGATGCAAACTTCGAATGCAGCACAACCCAAGCTCACTTTACAGAACCCTCACTTTACACTTTTGAATGTTACAGCCTGTAGGGGTTAATATACAATTCCATAACCTCACAGCCTGACCTTTTTATGACAGTTCTCCATTTTTGTATGCATTCTCCCTCTTGTCCTCTCTATGACCTTGTGTGGTTGCATCTTCTTTATCTTCATTCAATGAAGTGAACCTCTTTCCCCCATTCACATCTTAATTTAAAGCCATTTCACATCATCTTCTCGTTCACCACTCCTCAAAGTTCGTTTATATTTTGCAACACTCTCATTTCTCTGTCACCCACTCCCCAACTCCATCAAGGGATTTAAAAGCTCAGTTTGCGACCCATTTCAGTTCTGAAGAAGTGTCATACTGGACAGGAAACGCTAACTCTGTTTCTCTGTCTCTGCAGATGCTGCCACACCTGCTAAGTTTCTCCAGAAATGAATGAGCACAGAACAAATTTTCAATTAAACGAATAACTCTGTATACTGGAAATAAAAATACAGATTGATAAACTAGGAGCATTCTGGAAGGGTCACTGCACCTAAAAGATTAATTCTGCTTTCACATCACAAGCTGCTGCCTGACTTGCTTAGTTTCTTCAGCAATTTCTGTTTTTGAACAAGTCCCAAAGGCGTATGGCAAAGCTGCTGAAACGTCTCGTCCAATACGGAGCACCTGACACCAGGAAGTAAACGATAACACAAAGTGCACACATTCATTGATCCGGAAAATACATAAGGGTGGCACTATTGAGACTATAAAGCTCTTAATCATGGTCAGGGAGAGAAACAGAGGGAAACACATTCACTTCAAACTCAGATGATGACATTACAGAAATGGATGCGATTCAGATAAATATGTTAAAGGCTTGAGTAATGTAACAAATTGGAGGCGTGACACCAGGTAGAACTCTGTGAAAAATGAGAATATGAAACGGGAAGTGTTACCACAACAGAAATCAGGTTCGATCACTAAGTACAGTGCTGATGGGTATACAGGAAGTTAGTGAGATCACATCTGGAGTAATGTGCTTAGATTTAGTCTCCTCATTGAGGAAACGACATTGAAATTAACTCAGAGATTATTACCTCAAATGATTTCTGCAACAAAGGTGTTATTCATAGAATCGCTATAGTGTAGAAGCAGACCATTTGACCCATCGACTCCACACTGATACGCTGAAAACCATCACATGCAAACCCCAATCCCCCCAACCCAGTCTCTGCAACCTGACATTCTCCATGACTATTCCACTTAGCCTGCACATCTTGGGACTGTGGGAGGAAACTGGAGTACCCGATCGTAACCCTTGCAAGCACAGGGAGAATGTGCAAACTCCACACAGACAGTTACCGAGACTGAAATTGAACCCATATATCTGGTGCTGGGAGTCAGCAGTGCTAACCACTGAGCTACCTCTGTGGGCAATGCAGCTTGCCTACGCAATTCTACCCTCGAAACGTGGCATAACAGCAGGGAGCTTCCGTACATCTCAAACCTGCCATTGAGCAACAGGAGGAGGACATTTAGATCTTGAGTGATTTGGTCAGGAATAGGCACAGGTCATGCAAGCCATCGAGTTTATAGTGTCGGAACACCAGGAGGACATTCAGCCCATCGAGTGTGGAAAGCAGGAACAGATTGAGTCCCATCAGCCACCCATGCTTGTTGCACAGCAATTGGAGCAGATCTTTTACAGCCTCGTGCCTGTCACACAGGAATTGTGAAAGGGAACGTCGAGGTTATAGAAAGGGAATAACTTCGAATAACCAACTTCGCTCGGAAATGAAAAGTTATGAGTAAACGATTGGGACTGAAGGCAAATTATTTATTTCTGTTATAAAGAAATTAACGGGAGACTTTCAAAGTCAAAGCACAATCCATCACAGTCGACATGGTTTTATTAAGGGTAAATCATGTTTGAATGATTTGCTTACTTTTTATAAATGCAACAAGCAAGATGAACAAATGGGATCCGAATGATGTATTATATCTGGACTTTTAGAAGGCAATGCATAAAGTGCCTGACAAAAGATTAATAAGAAATACAAGAGCATATGGGGTTAGGAACATTTATTTGCTTGGCGAAAAAATTCGCTAACCAATAAAAAAGCATGATATGGAAGTGCTGGCTTTGGACTGGGTTGGACAAGGTTAACCATCACACGGCACCAGGTTATAGTCCAACGGGTTTATTTCATAACACAAGCTTCCATAGCGCTGCTCCTTCATCAGATGTTAGAGAGAGAATACCTTAAGAATTTATGAGGCAAGATCAAAGGGTTGTACAACTCACATGCATGAATTGAATACATCAAAGATGGCTCCTAAATCATTAATTAGTTAGAATGGAGATGAAGGTTTTGATTGATTAATATGCAAATCTGAGAATTTATTTCAAATCACTGTCTGGAGACACCTTCAGGTATTATCGATGTAAAGGAGGTGACGCCTCCGGTCAGGCAATGTATTTTACGGTGAGGTCTTGTTTGGAGTCTGTCTGTGTCTTCACCTGGATTCAGTCTGATTTCATTTCCAAAGTAGGAGTTTATAAAATACCGCATTGACTGGCTGTATACAAATTATACATATTTTGGCAAAATATAATGTATGTGCAACTACAAATCGGCAAATGCAAATTCACCCCAGATTTATGTGTGCATGTGTGTTTGCGTACACGCCGATATGTATGTTTGAGAGCGAGGTGGAGTGTCTGCGTGAGGGGGAGAGAGACAGGGTGTGCATAACGTGTGAGAGAGGGGAGTATGTGCGTGTGCATGTGAGAGAGGGGGAGTGTGTTTGTGTGCTGGGAGGAGAGGGAGAGAGGTCATGGGTGTATTTAAGGGGGAGAGCGAGAGGATGCATGTATCCTTGTTAAAACACAGACAGATTTGGCAGATTCACTTCTCCACACACACTCACACCATAATTTTAGAGCTTCCCCTCTCTGCAGCCTCTGCTCCATTTGTTGTTCATGTTACAGGCCCAGATGCTGTCACTACACTCCCCTTACTCCATCCAGAGTTGTGTCACAAAATCCTCAGGTCTCCCTGAATGTCTGAGGCAGCTCACAGCACAAATTCCAGCGAACCCATCCACAACACCTCCACTAACTTTTCTGTAGCAGGAGCCAGTCAGGACCCCTCAGCTACAGGTTAGACGCCTGGTCCTTTGCAATAATACCAGAGGGGCTTCCTCATGTTACTGACCACACGATCATCTGAGAGGGACAAACAGGCTTTCAGTGGACAGGCACAGACAAGTTTCAAAGGCATGTCTCAAAGCTGCTGGACCCCATTACACAACATGGAGCAACAGCCTGACACATACCATTTCATTGTTTCTGAGCTTCACAATACCAACACTTGATTTATGCGGCAGCCAAAAAATCTACACCTGGGAAAGGTACAGAAAAACAAACAATGAATTAACTGGTAACATGTTGTGAAAATATGGATAAGGAGACAGAGGAGTGGGAGTAATTGGAGAAGTGTGACAATGGTAGGTCCAATCACAAGAATGGAAATATTCATTATTTCCAGATTCTTGAAAAATTATTGCCAGATCAGTTGAAATGACTAGTTACTTCAAATTGTGAATCTGCCTCACAGAACCATCCCAGACACCGTCTGCGTTTAGATACAAGCCATGGAGTATCGGACTCAGATTTGCTTTAGCAGGTTTGTAGCTGAGAGAGTCAGCAGCAGATTATTGGCTTCATTAAGACTGTATTTCATAGCTCAAAGTTCAAATAGCAGAAGGGATGAACCAGTGAATTATATTCTGCAGGTGTTGATAGTTAAAATTAAAAATGGTCAGGATATGATGTCAGTAATCAGCTCGTGGCTAAAGGGATCATCATAGATGTGACTCATCTGTTTCAGCCTCATTAATTGGCCAGGGTGAGAAGGAGTCAGAGGAAGGAAACGGAATTTGAACCAGAACAGAAGATAGTGTCCTCCAAGCTCTCAATATTTAAGTAGCAAGGGCAGTGATACAATGAATCCTGGTTCGGAGCTGAAACTGAGTAGTTCACCCCACAAGGCGCAGTGTCAGAACTAAAGAAGTTCACTGTTGTTGTTCCTGGTGGTTTGGAGGATGAATGTTTGCAGAGTAGAGTAATTGAAAAGAACAGTAATGCAGTTGCACATGGTTAATGCAAATAATAAATGGACAGTGAAACTTACCGGGGACTCCAACAATAGCCAGGATAGGATAATAAAAATATCGAATAATGTAATGTGCATATTTGATCCGCGGTGATAATGGCCACCAATAATATGTAGAAAGAATTGAAACATAACCGGATAAACTCTTATCCATTGTTGGAACATTCCAGTTTATTGTTTTAAGATTCTAATCCATTGTTGGAACATTTCAGTTTAATGTTCTCAGATTCTGATTTCTCTCCCCCTTCTCTCTGGAGCTGCTGATCCTTGTTAGTGCTGTCCGTGTTGCTCCCACTCATACCATGGGATGACATATCGAACAGAACCCATTTATCATTAAAAGATGGACACCCTCCACTGGGATAATTATAATTCACTGAGACCGACATTAATCACAATCACCAAACAAAAAGATTCAGTTAACCAATTCCATACATCATGTTATATATCACAATGAAAGGGAGAATCTACTCAGTTTGAATACAATGGATAAGGTTTGCTGAGGGATCGATTATAAATTTTTCAATCTTATTAATCTTTTTTCCCTGTATGTGGGACCATTGCCGGAACACTGCTGGGTTGGATATGTGTTGCCCTGTTTCTTTAGAGCACAGGAATAAAATAACAGACGGCTGCAAAAGGTGTCTGGTCAGGAAGTTTCTAGATACCTTTCTGTAATGCTGCTCCTAGTTTGAAATGTCATGTTATCAAGTCATGCATAACCTTGAGGCATCATGCAGAGCATTGAAACTGCTGCTCAGAAATAGGGAAAAACAGGAGGCAGTCACTCAACTGCTCGATACTGGGACACCGGAACATGAGGCAGTCACTCCACTGTTCGAGACCGGGACACAGGAACAGGAGGCAGTCATTCAACTGCTCGATACTGGGATGGGGGAAATCAGGCGGCGAGTGAGGCCCTGGATCCTGTTACGCAGGAACACAAGGAGGTGACTCACTCCCCATCAGTGTGGGTCACTGGGAGAGAATGGGAATTGTCTTGTTTCTGACAGAAATATCTGAATAAGTTGAATGAGCGAGCCTTTCAATCCTGCTCCAACCTTCTCTAAGACCACGGCTGATGTGATTGTGATTTCCTCATTCCATTTTACAAAGATGCAGCCTCTCTGCAGCCTCTGTTCCATTCGTTGTTCATGTTGCAGATCCAGATGCTCTAACTGCAGCCCCCAAGACCCATCCAGAGTAGGTCACCAAAGCCTGTGGCCTTCCAGAATGTCCCAAAGCAGCTTAAAGTACAGTCTCCAGGAAACCGCCCCCAGCATTTCCACGAAGTTACCAAAATTAGAATTAAGTCAAATGTCACTCAAATGCAAGTCGGAAGCCTGGTCTGAATCAGTAGCAGTTGAGGGGATTCCTCATGTTACTGAGCACACGATCAGCAGAGAATGATTAACACAGGCGTTCAATGGATTGGCGCAGAGCAAGTTACAAAGATGTGCCTGAAAATTGCTGAAACCCCACTGTCCAACATCGAGCACAGGGCAGGATACCGTTAAGTCAAAGAAAATGCAAGCTATGCATTTTAAACATTGTTTCTAAGCTTCTTAATGTTGGAAGCTGATGCTCTCGGGTGAGCAACATTCAAGGCAAGAGAAAGATATGGGACAGTTATTCACATTAAAACTGAGCAATTAAAATTGGATGTCAGGGTTTAAATAACAACAGTTTAAATAGCAACAAATGGGAGAGATTTGGGAAATAGACAGAGAGAGAGACTCAGACACAATGTTATGGGAGGATGTGTTCACAGGTTTCAGCATGCTGAAGTGAAGACATTTGGATGGCATCTCACAACATAAACTGGTATTTCCGGGAATGAATTATTGATGGGATATTAGTGTGAGGTCACACAGAGTCACAGAGTCTTGGAGATATGCAGCACGGAAACAGACCCTTCAGTCTTACTCGTCCATGCCGATCAAATATCCCAAATTAAACGAGTTCTATTTACCAAATTTGGCCCATATCAATGTAAACCCTTCCTCTTTATGTACCCATTCAAATTTCTTTTCAATGTTGTAAGTGTAACAGCCTCCTCCATCTCCACTGGCAGCTCATTCCACACATGCACCACCCTCTGTTGGAAAAAGTTGCTCCTTAGGTCATTTTAAAGTCTTACCCCTCTCACCGGAAACCCATGCCCTCTAGTTTTGGGGATAAGACCTGGGGGATTCATCCTATACATGCCCCTCACGCTCCAGGAAAAATAACCCCAACCAACTCACCCTCTCGCTTTAGCTCAAATCCTGGCAACATCCTTGTAAATCTTTTCTGACTCTCTTCAAGTTTCACAATATCTTTCCGATAGGAGGGAACCGCGAATCGAATGCAGTACTGCAAAAGTGACCAAACTAGGTGCTGTACAGCAGCAACGTGACCTCCCAATTCATACAGTCAAAGCACTAGCCAGTAAAGGCAAGCATACCAAATGCCTTCTTCACTATCCTACCTACCTGCGATTCTACTTTCAATGAAATATAAACCTGGATTTCATGGTCTCTTTGATCAGGAACACTCCGCAGGACCTTACCATTAATTGTATACGTCCTGCCCTGATTTGCATTTCCAAAATACCGCACCTCACATTTATCTAGATTAAACACCATTTGCCATGTCTCAGCCCATCAGCTCATCTGCCCATCTGATCAAGATCCCATTGTACTCTGAGGTAAACCTTCTTTACTGTCCACTAAACCATCAATTTTGGTGTCATCTGCAAACATACCAACTATCACTGCTATGTTCACATGCAAATGCTTTATATAAATTGTGAAAAGCAGTGGACCTAGCACTGATCTTTGTAAAACACCATTGGTCACAGACGTCCTGTTGAAAAAGCAACCCTTCACCACCACCTTCTGTCTCCTACCTTCGAGCCAATTTTGTATCCACATGGCTAGTTCTCCCTGTATCCCATGTGAACTAAACTTGATAACCAGTCTGCCATGTGAAAATTTGTCAAATGTCTGACTAAATCCATATCGACAATGTGCACCTCTCGGCCTCAATGAATCCTCTTAGTCACTTCTTCAAAAAAACTCAGTCAATTCAGTGAGACACGATTCCCCATGCTTCAAGCCATGATGCCTATCCCTTGTCAGTCCTTGTCATTCAAAATACATGCAAACCTTGTGCCTCATTATCCTCACCAACAACTTGCACTCCACTGACGTCAGGCTCACCGGCTTTTCCTTACCATTCTTCTTAAATAGATTTAGTAATTGCACCAAGTTCGCAAATCTCCTATCTTCCGGTATCTCACCTGTGAAAATTGACAATACAAACATCTCAGCAAGGGGCCCAAGAATCACTTGCCTCGCTCCCACAGAGTTCTAGGGTACACCTGATCAGATCCTGGGGATTATCCCACCTTTATAGGCTTTGCGAAGTCCAGCATCTCCTCCTCTGTAATGCAGACACTTTTCACGATATCACTGTTCATTTCCAATGATCTCTGGCTTCCATATCCTTCTGCGCAATCAAAATGCTTGTTTAGTGCCGCCTCCATCTCCTGTGGTTTCGCACATCGGCAGCTTTGCTGATCTTTAAGTGGTCGAAAACTCTCTTGAGGTACTCTTTTGTCCTTAATGTACGTGTGGAGCACATTTGGATTATCCTTAACCTTATTTGCCAAAACTATCTCATGTCCCCATCATGGCCTCCTTATTTCCCGCTTAAGTTTACTTATACTAGCTTTAGACTCACTAGACATTGACTTTAAATATGGAATTAAGAGACTAATGAAGCTGATGAATCCATTTTCGATTTTTGGAAAAAAACCCATCTGGTTCGCTGATGTCATTGAAGGAATTAAACTGCCACCCTCACCTGTCATTGGTTACATGTGACTCCAGACCGACAATAACTGCCCTTTGGGTAATTGGTGATGGGCAATAAATGCAGGCCAACCAGTGATACCCTCATCCCATGAATGAATACTAAAAAAACCTCGATGCCTGCTCTCTCTACCTGACATATACTTCCCTATTATCCGTGACTAGAACCTCAATTTCTCCAGTCCTCCAGCATTCCTTACACCTACCAGCCTTATCCTAAATCCAAACAGTGATATACTGTCTCTGTGCTCTTGATCTCTCATTTTTGAAGGCTTTCCTCTTCTCAGCTGACCCCTTATCTGCGAATATCTGTCCCAATCATGTTTGGATGTTCTTGCTAATATCATCAAAATCGGTCTTCCTTCAATTTAGAACATTATCTTTTAGAACCAGTTCATTATTTTCCATCTCTATTTTAAAACTAGTCGAATCATGATTATTTGTCGCAAAGCGCTTCCCCACTGATACCTCAGTCACCTGCCGAGCCTTATTTCCCAAGCGTAGGTCATGTTTAGCTCGTTTTCTGTGATGGAGAATATTGGATAAGCAACTGCAGCTTTGTAAATGGGAGTGGGGTCAGCAATGTATTCGACTCATTGGATTGAATCTAACAATAATTTGTCTCCTCGCCATTTTCACTGAGTGTGACAGAGGGATCAACTGCACAAAGCCGAGCTAGTTTCCTGATGCTATCTTATTGAACTCATCTCATTAACTACACGCCCCAGCCCATGGTGTCCCTTTCATTCAATACCAGCCCGATTCTCCCACCCATCATGGCTGGAGGTACTCACCATCGCCCAGATATCCCTGGATATTCCGTTATCCCTGGCATTGGTACCATTTTAAAAGCGCAATGGGCACACGGTTGAGCTTTCTCCGTTTGGAACTGCCCTGCACAGTTTACCCCGAGCATGGCAGATTAGGGGCAATTACACCACGGTTTGTCGACAGGGGCACGGAAGTCCTGGTGGGTGGGCTATTACTGAGGGGGACCATTCCCTTCCCAGAGGAGGCCACACCATCAGACCACCGAGCATGGTCTGAGCTCACTACCCAGCTCAGTGCAGTATCTGCGGTCTGAAGAAATGCCCAGCAATACAGGACAAGCATCAACAACCTTCCCTGCTCTGTCGGGATAAGGGTCACTGTATTCTCTCTGCTCCCTCACACTCACTGTTTCTCTGTTATAGCACAAACCCCAGAAACAAGGTTCATGCTCCATCACTGTCACTGCTGCATGCAGTACCTTCCCCCGCCTCTCTCTCTCTCTCGTCCCCTCTCTCTCTCCCCACAATCCCCTCCCAACACTCATCACACTGCATTAATACAGCACTGTGGACTGTCTCCAGGCGGCTCACCATATCTGCCCCCAACTACACCAGCACTAACAGCAGGGCCACCCACTCTTACCCTCACTCCCTTCCCTTCTCCATTGCAAGAGAAACAGCGTGGAATAGGACAGAAATGACCAATTCGGGTGGTAGAGTGCCTGACATCCATTCCCCCAGCACCCCATTTCCCCTGCCATGTGGGGATGTCACTGGTATGATCCGGAGAGGACTGGGATGCCGCGTAAGGAGATTCTGAACCATCCACCTCCCATCAACCATGTAAGGAGCGATGTACAGTGATGGGCAATTCTCACTTTAAACCCACTGTCAGTCCCGTTTCCCCTGACACAACGTAGAAGCCGTGGCCCTAATGCCATCTCCCTTTTTTGTTGAGCTAGTACAAATAGAATCCCCACGGTTTCGGTGGGCAGGAGGGTGGACTCACAACTTACCATCTCCACTACCTCCCGGGAAGAGGGCACGGAGACTCCCTCCTCCAGTAAACAGCTCAAATAGTGAAACTAATCTGTGAGATTTACTGCTACCCCTACTTGTCCTGACATATTCAATAATCTGTGCTCATATACATCCAGCACCCTCTGCTCTTGCACCTCCTTTATAATGGTACAGCCTGTTTAATATTGCCTTCCTACGAAAGAGCATCACCTCACACTGTTCTGCTTTGATCGGCATCTGCCATACACCTGAACACTACACCAAAATATGACTTTCCTGTTGGAATTCCACACCGTCCTCAACAAACTTTACAATTCTTCCCGGTTTGATATCTGCAAACATTGAAATTGTCCTACAGTCACACTCCACATAGAAATACTGACACACACCAGACAGAACAACTGAAATATTGACAAGGTTACCATGGAGCGAGAGAAATATTGACACAATCTCCATGTCTGTGTTATTGTCAATGTATAGCGAGTGCCTCTATGTGTCTGTATTCGTGTGTGTATCTGTGTGGGGCAGGTCTGGCATTCTCTGTGGTGTTTAAAGTGATGTAATATCCCACGATATGGGTTCTGAGTAAGGATCACTCGATCCAAAACGTCAACTTTCATTTCTGTCCAAAGATACTTCCAGAGCTGCTGGTCTTTCTGTTGTTGTCAATCTCTGTTGCACTAGGAGAAAGTGAAGACTGCATATGCTGGAGATCAGAGCTGAAAAATGTGTTGCTGGAAAAGCGAAGCAGGTCAGGCAGCATCCAAGAAGCAGGAGAATCGATGTTTCGGGCATAAGCCTGATTCCTGAAGAAGTCTCTGTTGCACCCCAAATCCCATCCCTCACCCCCACGCCACTGTAATCGTGGTGGTAAAGTATGTACACCATCAGGGATTCAGTTTGGGAGGGAGAGAGGGAGGGCATCAGTTCACAGCACAATCCAATCTACATTTTGATTGCAACACACACAGAGACACACACACACACATTGTCATTGTACGGAAGCCCTCAGAGTGGAACATGTTCATGTGCAGAAATGTCGACACTCCTTCTGCAATGTGGAAATGGTTTGTCATTTGGTAGTATTTCCAACACACAGTGTACTCATTAAAGCGTATTTCCATTGCAATTATATCCAAGCAAATCCGAGTGAGCCACATTACAAGGCGATGAAATTAATTTTAATGCATTTCCTGTAACTTGGAATTTTTAATGTTTTACTCTTACATGTAATCTTATATGTGAGAAAGAATCGAAAAGACCTAAACCAGACCAGCATAGTGTGGGTTTATATCACTTCATATAAAAGAGGGAAAGGGAGAGGAAGAGAGAGTGGTTTTGACCCCTTTTCAGTGATTCACTCCAAAAACAACAAGAGTTCCCATTGCACAGGGATCCACACACAAATGCAGGAACACATGTAACAATCACAGAGAGATAGACATGCACACAGTAGTACACAGCGACATATATATAGACACACGCGGATAGACAAACACCAACAGAAACGTGCAGATACACACTTGGTTGTGTAAATACTTATAGACCCATCGGATTATACAGGGTATTTTCAAACAGACCTATCAGTCTATACAGTCCATGCAGACAATAATTCCAAACTAAACCAGTCCCATCTGCCTGCGCTTGACCCACATTTGTCCAAATGTTTACTTATTCTTGTACTTAGTCAAATGCATTTTAAATGCTGTAGCTTTACCCACAATCCATCACTTCCTCAGGAAGTTCACTCTCTACATGAACCACATGCTGTGTAAAAAAATTTTTACGGGTCCTGATCAGGTGGACCCAATAACTCTGTAGGAAGCTAAGGAAGTGATTGCAGGCCCCTTGCTGAAATGTTTTTTTTTCATCAATTGCCACAGGTGAGATGCTGGAAGTCATGAGTTTGACTAAAGTTGTGCTATTAAACAAAATGGAAAGGAAGAGCTAGGGAACTATAAATTGGCGAACCTGATATCAGTGGTAGGCACGTTGTTGGAGGGAATCATGAGGTGCAGGATTTAGATGTATTTGGAAAGACAAGGACTGATTATGGACAGGCAGATGTGAGGACTGCAGATGCTGGAAATGAGACTCTAGATGAGAGGGGTGCTAGAACATCATAGCAGGTCAGGCAGCATCTGAGGAGAAGGATAATCGAGGTTTTGGTCAAACGCGCTTTATTAGGATAGGCAAATGGGGTTGTGCCTGGATAATCATGTCTCACTCACTTGATTATTTCTTGTTGAGAAGTAACGGAGAGGATTGATGAGGGCTGAACGCTGGATGTGATCTATATTGAATTCAGTTAGGCATTCGACAAGGTTCCGCATGGGAGACTTGTTAGCAAGGTTAGGTCACATGGAATACAGGGGGAATTAGCCAGTTGGATCCAGAATTGGCTTAAAAGTAGAGGACAGAGGGTTGTGGGGGAGGGTTGTTTTTCAGACTGGAGGTCTGTGACCAGTGGAGTGCCACAAGGATCTGTGCTGGTTCTGCTACTTTTCATTCTGTATCATGTATATAAATGGTTTGGATATGAACATCGGAGGTACAGTTCGTAAGTTTGCAGATGACACCAAAATTGTAGATATAATGGCCAACAAATAAGGTTACCTCAGATTACGACGGATCTTGATCAGATGGGCCAATGGACTGAGGAGTGGCAGACAGAGTTTAATTGAGATAATTGTGAGATGCTGCATATGGGAATGGCAAATCAGGGCAGGACTTATACACTTAATGGTAAAGTCATGGGGAGTGGTGCTGAACAAAGTGACCTCAGAGTACAGGTTTATAGTTCCTTGGAAGTTGATTTGCAGGTAGATGGAATAGTGAAGAAAGTATTTGGTATGTTATTGGTCAGTGCATTGTGTATATGATTTAGGAGACTGGATTGCATCTGTACGGGACATTGTTTAGACCACTTTTAGAATACTGCATGCAATTCTAATCTACCTGCTGTAGGAAGGATGTTGTGAAACATGAAAGGTTTCAGAAAGGGTTTACCACAATGTTGCCATGATTGGAGTGTTTGAGCTACAGGGAGAGGCTGAATAGGCTGATGGCATTTTCCCTGGAGCATCAGAGGATGAGGATTGATGTTAGATATTATTAAAATCATGGGTGCAATGGTTAGAGTGAATGGCCAAGGTCTTTTCCCGACGATAATGCAGTCGAAAACAAGACGGCAAGGTTTTAGATGAGATGGGAAAGACATAAAAGGATCCAATGGGCAACATCTTCATGTAGCGAGTGGATGTGTGTAATGAGCTGCCAGAGGAAGGTGTGGAGGCTGGCACAATTGCAACATTTAAAAGGCATTTGGATGAGCAGATGAATGGGAAGGGTTCAGGTAGAAATGGGCCAAATGCTGGCAAATGGGAGGAGATTAATTTTGGCTATCTGGTCTGCATGGGCGTATTGGACCAAAGGGCCTGTTTCCATGCTATACAGCTCTATGACGCTATGCCGTTTTAGAAACATACTCCTCTTATCTTAAAACAATCCCCCACTCGAGGGAAAAGACACCTATCATTCAACATTATCGATACCCCTCATGATATTATAAACCTCTATAAGTTACCTCTCAGCCTCCTACGCTCCAGTAGATAATGTCCGAGTTTATCAAGCCTGTCCTTATAACTCAAACACTCCATTTCCAGCAACATCCTGATAAATCTCTTCTGAACTCTCCCGAATTTGATAATATCCTTTATATAACAGGGCGACCAGAACTGCACACAGTCCTCCAGGACATGCCTCACGAATGTCCTGTGCAACCTGAACATACCGTCCCAAGTCCTGCACACAAAGGACAGTCCACTGCTATTTGTCATGTATATAAATGATTTGGATGTGAACATAGGAGATAAAGTTAGTAAATTAGCAGGTGATACCAAAATTGGAAATGTAGTGGGCAATGAAGAAGGTTACCTCAAAGTAAAATGGTTTCTTGATCAGGTGGGCCAATGGATTGAGGAGTGGCAGATGGAGATATATTTAGATAAATGCGAGGTGCTGCATTTTGGAAAAATCAAATCAGAGCAGGACGCATACACTCAATGGTAAAGTCCTGGGGAATGTTGCTGAACTCCATGGAGTACCACATGGGACACACCGGGAAGTGAGCAACAGTCAAACACACACACCCCTGTCCATGGAATACCACATGGGGCACACCGGGTAGTGAACAGCAGACAAACATATGCACCCCTGTCAATGGAGCAGTACATGGGACACACCGATGAGTGAACAACAGACAAACACATACACCCCTGTACATGGAATACCACATGGGACACACTGGGAAATAAAAAACAGCCCAGCACACTCCTGTCCATGGAATACCACATGGGACACACCGGGAAGTGAGCAACAAACACATACACCCCTGTCCATGGAATGCCACATGGGACACACTGGGAAGTGAACAACAGCCCAGCACACACACACCCCTGTCTATGGAGCACACATGGGACACACCAAGAAGTGAACAGTCTGGCATACACCTTTTCATTGTTTCTGAACTTCACAATGCCAGCTCTCGATATGCCAGGGAGCCAAATGGGACCCACAGACGGGATGTACAGGACAGCACGAGCCATATATTTTTGCACATTGTTTCTAAGCTTCATAATGATTTCTTGGAGATTCCAGGAATATGCGTACCAACGGCCAGGTTAAGGAACAGAAGGACGGATGATTATTGATCAACAAGTCCAGTAAACGTGGATCTTCTCAGACAAATGGAAGTAACTGGATGAGTAGTACTTTCGAATGTCAAATAACAAAAATATGAATATAAAGTAAATGTGCTGACAAATCAGCTGATATCCACGTCACAGAATCAGACACCATAACCCAGATGATATATCTGTGCAGCATGTAGCAGTGTTCAGACCAGACTAGTATACTGCTCAATACAACCCAGCAATCTGTGCAGACGACACCAGTCAATGAACTACCTCTCCAGCACTGGGAGCTATGCAGTGAACAGCAGTGAATTGCTGTGAAAACCAGGAGGAGTTACCCTCCCAGCCTGTAGAGCTCTGTACACCACCCCAGTGCATTGATCTTTAAACCTGGAGCAGTTACGCTTCCAGCATGTTGAGCTATGTACACCACCCCAGTGCATTAGTCTTTAAACCCGGAACAGTTACCTCCCAGCAGGTAGAGCTGTGTACACCACCCCAGTGCATTGATCTGTAAACCAGGAACAGTTACCCTCCCAGCATGCAGAGCAGTGTACGACACCCCAGGGCATAGATCTGTAAACCAGGAGCAGTTGCCCTATGCACATTGCCCCAGTGCATTGTTTAGTAACACTGTCCAGCGTGAGGAAACTTGCAGCCCATGCTGGAAGTGACAGGATGTGCACCTCCCATCCATTTACAGCTCCATATCTCCATTGTTTCAATGGATGCAGAATAATCTCAAGAGGAAGGAGGAAGATGACTTTAGGTTAAGTAGACAAGGATTAGACAGGGCTCCAGAGGGTTACAAGGTAGTCAGGAAGGAAGTGAAAGATAATCTCAGGAGAGCGAGAAGCGGGCATGAAAACGACTTGGTGAGTAGAATTAAGGTAAATCTTAAGACGTTCTACACTTATGTGAGGAACAAGATGATGGCCTGAATGAGGGTAGGTCTCATCAGGATAATGGAGAGAACTTGCGCCAGGAGTCAGAGGAGGTAGGGGAGGTCCTTAATGAATGCCTTGCTTCAATATTCAGTACTGAGAGGGACCTTCACGTTTTTGGGCACTGTGTGAAACAGGCTGATATGCTAGAACAGGAGGATGTGCTGGAAATTATGAGAAACACACGGATTGATAAAACTTCTTGGCCAGGTGGGATATAACCTAGGATACTACAGGAAGCAAGAGAAGAGGTTGCTGTGTGTTTTGTGATGATCTTTGTGTCATCGCTGTCCACTGGATTTGTGCCAGATGATAAAAGGTTGGCAAATGCTATTCCCTTGTTCAGGAAAGGGAATAGAGATAATCCTGGGAATTAGAGGCCAATCAGTCTTACGCCAGTGATGGGCCAAGTATTGGAGAGGTTTTGAGAGACACGATTTATAATTACTTGGAAAAACATAGTTTGATTAGAGGCAGTCAGCATGCCTTTGTGAGGAGCAGGTCATGTCTTATAAGTCTTAGTGAATTGTTTTGAGGATGTGAAAAAACACATTGATGAAGGTAGAGCAGTGGATGTGGTGTATTTGGATTTTTGCAAGTCATTTGATAAAGTTAGGAATGGTAAGTTCATTCAGAAAGTAAGGAGGCGTGGGATACAGGGAAATCTGGCTATCTGAATACAGAATTGGCTGGCCCATAAAAGACAGAGGATAGTTGTAGATAGAAAGTACTCAGCATGAAGCTCGGTGACCAGGGGTGTTCTGCAGGGATCGGTTCTGGGAACTCTGCTCTTTGTGATTTTTATAAGAGAGTTGACTGGGTTATTGGGGCTGTGGGTTAATAAGTTTGCCAATGACACGGACGTCGGCGGAGTTGTGGATAGTGTGAAAGGTTGTTATATGTTGCAACGAGACATTGACAGAACTGAGCTGATGAGTGGCAGATCGAGTTAAGTGTGAAGTCATTCACTGTCGAAGATAAAATTTGCATGCAGAGAACAGGGTTAAAGGCAGGATTCTTGGCAGTGTTAAGGAACAGAGGAATCTTGGTTTGCATGTCCACAGATCCACAAAGTTGCCACCCAGGTTGATGTGGTTGTTGAGAAGGAGCAAGGTGCGTTGGCTTTCACAAGCCGGGAAACTGGGTTTCAGAGCTGTGAGGTTATGCTGCAGCTCTATGAAGTTGAGTGCTGTTCTGCATTGAGAGCTTGCAAGCACGTATCATATGACCAGCGAGCAGTTTCAGAGGGTACTGGAAAGTTGAAAATATGTAACATTTGGCTGTGAAACAGACACCTTGAGTTTTGGTTGTTCTTTTGGCAACTTTTCATATTTAATGAACCTGTTTAAATTATGCTTCAGGATAATAAACCCAACCGAGTTTGAATTTACTGTTTTGCCAACATTGAACCAAGGAGATGATTTGATTTTGAGGGGATAAAGAGGTAAGCATTATGAAAGTCAGACAGAGAGTAAACTGCCATCGACAGAGACTGCCATGTAAAACACTCTCTATTAGTTATGTTTTTTTTTTGCATGTAACCTCCTTGCATTAAAAGACGACCCAGTGAGATCTTCAGCTGAAAGAAGGAGGGCATTGGAGATGACAGCCGCTTCCTGGTTTTGAAATTAAATTGATATAATTTTAATTTAGTTTTTTTTTTTAAAATGGGAACAGTATATTTTTACAGAGGTGGAGGCAGATAACAAACAGTCCAGAGAAAGGGAGATTAGAGCTGCGAATAGTTAGTGTTCAATGTTCACTTTTAGAGTTAAGGAATAAATTGATAGTATTTTTCTTTACATCGTTGAATTTTCGAGTTCTCTGTCACTCGTGCTTTAACAGATTATAAGGCAAGGTGAGCTTTTCTGGGTGTTTGGTTGAATTCAAAAACGGGTTCATTGCTGTGTCATAACAGCATACTTGGAACATTGTGTTCAGTGCTGGTCGCCTTGTTATAGGAAAGATGTGGAAGCTATAGTGAGGGTGCAGAGGAATCCCAACGGATCAACAGAAATATTAGCACACACCCACGAGTGAATGAAATATTGAGGAAGTCACCACGTGAAAAATAAATGCTGGCAGATTCTCCATGTCTGTATAAAGGTCAGTGTGTCAGTATTTGTGGTGTGTCTGTACTGATGCCTGTATATCTGTGTACACGTGCATCAGTGTATTGGTATTTGTCTCTGTGTGCTTTAGTATCTGTGTGACCGCACTAGTCTCTACGTGTGCCTGTGTATCTTTATTCATATCTGTGCGTATCTGCGTGTCTCTGTGCGTATCCGTGTGCACAGTGGATCTGCCAGCCTCGGTGTTGTTTAAAGTGATGCAATGTCCGCCTCTGCTGGCCTCCACACTCTACTGCATTGATGGCAGTGGAGGGAAAAAAAACCGTAAGGGATTCAGTCTTGGAGGTGGGGAGAGGGAGGTAGATCATAGCACCATCCAAACTGACAGCACCATCTGCACATGCACACACACACACAGTTGGGTATAGGGAGGATCATAATTGTACTGAGGACACTCAGAGTGGCTAATGCTCCTGAGGAGTAGTATCTGTGCTTGATCTGCAATGTGGAAGTGATTTGTCTTTGAAGATTATTCGTTACACAGAGTGTACACCTTAAAGAGTATTTCCACTGCAACTACATCCAAGCAATTCTGACCAAATCATTTGTAAGGTGATGCGATGAATTTATTTCACGTTAATATAATTTTAGCGTGTTTGGAGAAAGGTTTTGGAAGATGTCAAAGGCAGTGGGTTCTTTATTACACGGAGAGTGCTGGGTACGTGGAATGTACTGTCAGCGGTGGTAGTAGAATAACATACATTAGGGACAGTGAAATGACTCTTGGATAGGCACGTGGAAGAAAGTAATTTTAAGGGTATGTCGTTTAGTTTTATCTAAAAATTGGCTAAAAGCATGGCACAACTTTGTGCGCTGAAGGGCTGTACTGTGCTGCATTGTTATATGTTCTTATTTCCCACAGTCTTGTGAGCTTGTGGTATCTGGAATTCCTTTAACTTCAGTGGAGGCTACATTTGGTAAGTATTTGATTGAAGACAGTTAATGGAAATGTGGACAGATTTGAGGGTCTGAATGGTCTATATCTGTTCCTAATTCTTGTGTCCTTGTGTATCAAAAGAGTGGTGATTGGTTTGAGGGGAACACATTTTGAGAATAAGGACCTTCCCATTTCAGACTGAGACGGGGATATTCCTTTCTCTTTACGATTGTGTGATTTGTGGTGTTCTCATCCCCAGGGAGCAGTGAAGACTGGGTTCCTGAAAATACTCAAGGCTGAGTTACATAGCCCTTTGGTGAACAAGAGAATCCATGTTTATTGGGAACAGACAGGAAGGGGATGTGTAGTTACAACAATGCACATTCCGAATGGTGCAGCAGGCTCTAGGGGCTGAGTGGCCAACTGCTGCTCCTGCCCCATGTGTTGTTGTCTCACCCAACGCCTGGAGGCTGTTACAGGGCGAGGAAGATTCCATTCAGCCAGTCAGGATCAGTACAATGAGACACGATGAGACCTTTGTGCCCCCTAAGGATTTATAAAGGAAGAGGATGAAGTTATTCAGCCGTTTGAGTACAATACACAGCACAGGAGGAGGCCATCCAACTTTTCTAGGCTGCTACACAGGAACGTGGAGCCCTGAGTAACTATCAGGAAGTTGACATAAGGGATAAATGTTTATTTTCAGGTTGGAAAACTTTAATTTAGTACCTCAGAGATCAGTGCAAGATCAACAACTATTTCGAACCTATCAATGATTTGGATGTGGGGACTGATTGTACTGGAGCTCAATTAGCTCAGCCACCTAGATAATCATTCAATAAGATGTCAAGTCGAGGTAGAGAGTCTGTAATGGGATATAGACAGGGCAGTTTAGTGTGCAAACCTTCAGCAGAAACTGTATAAGCTGGGCTACCAGGTTTGTACTGTGTAAGAAAGGTAAAACAACAGTAAACTGTTTAAATGACGCGAGGTCGCAAAACTCAGTGTGCAAAGGGATTTATAAATCAAGGTACAGACATCAAACAAAGTTATTATACAAAAGTAGCAAGTGATTAGAAAGGTATATAGAATGACTACTTTATACAAAGGTTGTCAGGACATTTTACTGCATCTGTCGAGGGCATTCCTGAGGTCACATTAGATGCATTGTATGTAGCTATGATTTCCTAAACAGAATAGTAAATGCATTGGCACGGTGGCACAGTGGTTAGCCCTACTGCTTCACAGCTCTAGAGGCCCGCGTTCAATTCCATGCCTCAGGCCACTCTCTGCGTGGAGTTTGCACATTCGCCCCGTGTCTGCGTGGGTTTCCTGGCACAGTCCAAAAACGTGCAGGTTAGGTGAATTGACCGTGCTAAATTGCCTGTAGAGTTAGATGAAGGAATAAATGTAGGGGGATGGGTGGTGGGTCGGTGTGGACTTGTTGGGCCAAAGGGCCTCTTTCCACACTGTAAGTATTCTGATCTATACTCAATTGCCTTTGTAAAAATATTTCACTTCACTTTTTTTCCAGGAAAGAAGGCCTTATTCTGTCATACACCATGGAAACAGAAACTTTCGTCCAGTTTTTCCATGCCAACTGGCTGTCCTAAATTAATCTAGTTCCATTTGCCAGCATTTGGCCCATATCCCACTGAACACTGCTTATTCATGCACCAAACCAAATGGACTTTAAATACTGTAATTGGCCCAACTTCCAACACTTCCTCTGACAGTTCATTCCATACACTTCATGGAAAGGTTACCACTTTTGTCTCTTTTTAATCTTTCCCCTGTCGCCTTTAATTTTATGTGATCTAGTTTTGGATTCCCCAAACCAAGGAAATGTCACCATTTCCATGCACCTCATCATTTTACAAAATTCTATAGGACCAGAGTACTTCAGGATTGAGAAAGAGTGATGTTCATACTGAACCATATAAGATCTTTAGGATAGTGTACCAGTTGCATAGCTGATGGGCATTTCCTATGGTTATGTGAGACTAGAACTAAGGATTCAAACTTAAGAGGATGATGTACTCATTTTAAAACAGATACTTTGAAGACATGAATTTATTGGACAAAAAATACGAGGACACGTACAAACGTATCTTCAAATTACACTTTATAAATTGCTGCTACAGGGAGCAGGTTACAGGGATGGAGTCACACAATCCCGAGAATGTTCAAGGAGGCTTCACATGATCCAATATGGTGGTCAGCTAACATTATGACATATTTCAGCTAAAAGATCTAGAGAATGCAACCTGCTTGAGAAGCCACAGCTTTTTGCTCCCTCTCTTTCCTTCTTCCTTCTCACAGCAACGTGTGAGAGGTGAAAACCTATCAGTCATCTTTACCATTCTTGTCGAATTCCTGTTGAGGATTCATTGGAACCTCCTGAAACAAAGGGAATTCATCCCACTCCAAATGTCACAGGAAGGAATCCGATTGCCAACAGCTTGTGTGAGCAGAATAACCTCAGAGGCAGAATACCATTTATATTGTTTTTCCTTTTTGTCTTGAATTTAGGTATTTCTTTTAAAGCTCTTTCGAGCTGGTATTCTGCAGAGTTTTTTTTTCTGTCTGTCTTCAGGCATGTGTATGGGTGTGTCTGTGTGCACCTGTGCATCTGTCTGTGTGTATGCACAAAGTGTGTTGGTGTATGCATTTAAAGATAAACATTAATGTACATATCTGTCCAAACTGCTTGTCATATATCTTTCCATCTTACTTTGAGTATCTTTGATTTGGTGAATTACTTTTGCAAATGTGAGATATCGAACTGACTTGTCCCTCACAAAGAACGTGACCTAGTCTGAGACCGATATCATTGGCCAAAACAACAATCTAGTCACATTTAAAATTTATAATGACCAGTTGAGGAGCGGCACTAGAAAATAAAACAGCGACCCCTCTAACCGCAGTCTGAGCATGGATGAGGAGAAATTCACAAAGGGCTGTTTGAGTGGAAATGCTCTTCCCCGGAGGTTTGTGATGCCTGTGTGTTTGCGTTTAGTTGGCTGTTAGTTAGATATTGGACAATAAAGGACAATGAACTACAGATAGGAAATTGGGGCTGAGACCACAAACTGATCAGCTACAATCTTACTGTCTGCTGGAGAAGGCTCAAAGTGTCTGATTACCCAATCATGCTCCTCAGTACAACGTCCCTATGTTCCATTCAACTCCTCAAACCTGCCAGACAAGAGCATTTTGAGGTCATTTACTTCGATACACAGAAACAGAGCAGACCATTCAGGGCCTGAAGACACGAGAGTGTAGTGCTGGAAAAGCACAGCAGGTCAGACAGCATTCAAGGAGCAGGAGAATCGACGTTTTGGGCATAGACTGTTCATCAGAATTTCTGACAAAGGACTTATTCCCGAAATGTCGATTTTCTTGCTCCTCGGATGCTGCCTCGCCTACTGTGCTTTTCCAGCATTACACTTTCGACTCTGATCTCCAGCATCTGCAGTCCTCACTCTTTCTTCGCGCCTGAAAACTGTCACACACAGTTTGGTATGGTGTTGGAAAATATTGTTGGGAAAAGAAAGAGTCGGTGCCAGTGTGAAACATCCTACTCCTCTCTCTTTACAGAACTGTGTTCATTTGTTGGTTGTGTTGCAGACCCAGATTCATTATGTGTACAGCTCCCATACCTCACCCAGAGGTGGCTCACAAAATCATCTGTTCTCCCTGATTGCAATCTTCAATAACAGGATTTCCATGAAAATAACTTTCCAATAACCGAATGTGAGAACAACAGAAACACAAATCAGTCATTCAGCTCTTTAAGCCAGTCTTTTCCTTCAATACGATCATGATTGATCTGCTCAATGCCTCTACTCCTCTTTTGTGCCCAATTTCAGCAGCTGTCAACTCTATGATGTGTCAAATGTCCATTGTGCACCCCACCTTCCCAAACTTCTCAGTGATCCATCTCCCTTAACCCTCTGGATTAGAGAAGTCCCGACAGTCACTACCCTCTGTGAGAAGGAAACACTTCGTGCACACACACCATGACCTATTGACATGAATCAAAATATGAACACAAGGTAAGTCTGACAGGCCTTGATATCAAAGCAGGATTTAACTGAGGATGGTATCAAGGAACCCGAACAGAATTGAATGTAATGGGAATGACGTGTAAACTCCCCACTGGTTAGAGGCCATTCAGAACACAAGGGAAGATGTTTGTGTTTGGTGAGGATCAACCATCTCAGCCACAGGACATCTCTGCAGGCATCCTCTAGGTAGTTTTCTTCAGCTGCTTCAACATCTTTCCCAGAGCATACAGTCAGAAGTGGGAGATGTTCTCTGAAGATCGCATAATGTTCAGAATAAGTTGTCACCTCTCTGCCGCTGAAGCAGTCTGTGTCCACGTGCAGCAAGACCTGTACAGCATTTAAACTGTGCTGTAGGTAACATTCATGTAACAGTCCTGCTAGACATTGCACATCTCCACAGTTAAACATGAGGATCTCATTCAGCACCTCACGCTGGTTTCAACGGAATATAAGGACGCCATTCAACCCATTGAAACTATTGAATAAGCCCATTCACTCCTTTCTGTCTATTACACAAGTAGGGAAAGAGTGTAGTCTGCACATCGAGGTGTTAAAGAGGAACCAGGACACGCTAAGTCAGGTCCTTGAGCCACTTCCATATGACCAGGAAGAGGCATTGCAGCCTGTCAAGCTACTTATTCAGAAATAGGAGGATGTTCCTGATACCACACAGATAGACTGCTGCATGCTGTTCCTCCTGGGTCTATTGCTCGTGGTATACACGTGCCACTTTAATGTGGTTAGCTGAAGGTGAGGATGGAAAATGGATGTTTTGTGCAAAGTCTCAAGAAAATACCTTCTATCTCTGAGAAGACAGACTGGCGTTCCTGTGGATGTCAGAAGCTGGTGGGAATGGCCAATTCTTTCAGGAATAAGGCATTGTGCCTACTGACAGACTTATGAACAGTGCAGGGGCGCACACAACGGCACACTGAGATGCTGAGCGTTTATTTAGAGCATAATACTCCATTTCAACCAAATGGAGATTCGACACAGGTACGTGAAATATTGGGAAAAATGTATCATGTGGAAAATTCAATTTTTCACAATTTTTCTTGACATAATGAGTGTTAGTCCATAATCCTCAAGTTTAAACGTAATCACCTGCTATTCTCTTGCAGTGCTACAGATTAAACACTCATTTCCTTTATACTCTCTTTCTCATCCAGGAATTAGTTTAGTGAAACTCCTTTGCACTCTCGATCGCAACAAAATCGTTCCGTACAAAGGAGAGAAAATCTGCCAACAGTGCCCCAAGTACTGTCCCAGCAACACTCTACAACTGCAGGAAGATGTCTTTACTTCTTTACTTGAATAATTTTGTAATGAATGACAACATACCATTCACTGTACTGGTTACTTGCCTTTTAACAACTGCAGATCCCAACCTCTCATCTTCTCACCAATACAAAATGGAAATGATTGCATTTGTTGCTCACATTCAAATTACTGTGGTCCAAGAACTGAAACATTTGATACCCTATGAGCAATGAACTTCAGTTCAGAGCAGGACCTTACTCTCTGTATTCTCCCCAGTATCCAATTCTCAATCCAATTAGGATATTCACCTCTTACAGAAGGACTCTAATGTTCTTCGCTCACCATTCAAATGCCTTCTGAAAATTCAAAGACACCATTCCCATTGATTCTCATTTGTCGATGTCACAATCTACATCCTCCAAAAACTCCTCATAGTTTATCAAAAACGATTTTCCCTTCCCTGAATCTAGGCTGACACTGCAAATCATATCATTATTCCCCAAAGATCTAGTTGTTATTAATGACAAAAAAATCTAATATTTTCCTCATAACTGACATCAATTTATCAATCAGTTGATAATCTATTGGTCCTCTCTCTCTCTCTCTCTCCTGTTTTAAGTATTTACGATAACAGTAGCTACTTTCAAATCTGCAAGAACCCTTTCCATAATATAAAGTGCTTTGACCAACTTTGACCTCCCTCATAGAGTTACGGAATTGACAGTACAGAAGGAAGCCACTGACCCATTGCGTCCGTTCCTGCTCCGGACAGATCTATCCAGCAAACTCAACTCTCCAGCCCTAAATCTGTGACCCTCTCAATTCATCACTCATCTGGTCCTGAAACTTCAATAAAATGAGTTTTTTCCCCAGTATTTCCACTTTAATAATTCTAATTTCTTGCAGTTCCTCATTTTCCCCAGTCACTCTGCTCCTTAATATTTCAGGAGGATTTTCTGTTGTTTCCTCGGTGGAGACAGAACCAACATACTTACCTCGCCAGACAGAGATAGCCTCTGTCACCTCATGAATACACGAGAGGATGGCACATGGCATAATGGGTATGTCACCCACTCCTGCCTGGAATGTTCCAGAGCAAAACCATTGTTGGAGATTGTGAGTACAGTCCTCTCCCTGGTGTGAGACTATTGGATATTCTGAAGGAGGTTCACAGCTCTTGTGACCTCCACATTGTTGAAATAAACTGGCTTCACACTTTGCATCTGGAAAAGTATGTTATTGGGAAATATTTGTAGAAATTTCAGAAAAGATAGTGCAGTGTCCTGCTCCTCTCTGTAGACCCAGACACTCTATAAATGCAGTGCCCACACCTTGTCCAGAGTGGGAACACTAGACACTCGCATCTCCCTGAATGATCGCAGCAGCTGACACCACAAATTCGAGAATATCATCCACAGAACCTCCATTGACTTTCCACGACAGGAACAAGTCAAAACGCTGTAGACAGGCACATCCACTCAATGTTAAAAATGCTTTTCGCTTCAGTTTCTATTCTGGGCTGAAAATCCATAGGATTTCTGCATAGTCGCTGTCACCTGAAATATTAACAGCTTTGTTCTCGATGGAAGTATTTGACAATGTAACTGCACAATTTTCTTTATCTGTCATGATAATAGCAACACTGCTATTTCTGATGGAATTGTTGGGGAAGTGATGGTCTCGTGTTATTTTCTCCAGACAATAAATCCAGAGACCCAGGTACCTTCAATCTCCCTATAGCGGATGGTAGAATTTGAATTCAATAAATTATTTGGATGTCACAATCTAATGAAAGATTGATGATTGTTAAAACTAAAAACCCCTGGCTCACTAGTATCCCTCAGGGAAGGAAACTTGCTACCGTCACTGGTTTGACCTACATGTTACTCCAGACCCTCAGCAAAGGTAGATTCTCAAATACCCTTTGAAGTGGCCAAGTCAACAATTCACTGCAAGATCTCAAAGAAGTGAAACCAGATAGACCTGAGAACTGGTAGCCGACAGCACATCGAAGTACAGTGGTTCTGAAAGACAGTTCCCCAACAGCTTATCAAGACCAAATAGGAAAGAGAAATAAACTCTGGCGCAGCCAACATCAAACATGTCCCATTCATAAAGGAAAGAAGATGGCCACGCTGAGGAAAGAGATCGAGGGGACAGAACTTACTTCAAACAGGGACGTGCATAAGTGCCCACACATGCATGAAACTCAGGAATATGGGAGGAGGTGAAAAATAAATTAAAATAATGTCACATTTTATTTCCATCCCAGCTGACTATCAATAATCCCTTTGTTTATGTATTCTATCTCTCTATTTCCCCGTATATTTATCTCAGCTCACCAACACACATTACATTAATTCCCAGCTGCTTTTGGATCTGATACATGGTCAGTGGACTCAAAATGTTAACTTTGTTTTTCTCTCGACACAGGCTGCCAAACCTGCTCCATTTCCCCTGCACTCTGTTTCTTTTTGGTTCAGGCTCCAGTATCTTCCATTGTTTGATATAACATATTTTTCCTTACTTTATGGGACAGAGGCCCTTCGAATCCACACTGACAATCTGAAAAGCATTGCTCCCAGACCCACCTCATGCCCTACTCCTGCATTTCCCATGGCTAACCCGACTACTAATCTACCCCTGCATCTCACATAACTATTACACCTAGCTGCACATGATTGGTGGGACTGTGGGAGGAACCTAGAGCACCTAAAGGAAACACTTGCAGACCCGGGGACAATGTGACAATTCAATACAAAATGTCCTGAGGGCAGAAGCAAACTGGGTCCCAATCCAGTTAGACAGCCGTGCTAACCACTGAAACACCATGCCCCCTCCCGCTCCCCCCAAACGGGGTCCCTGGTACTGTGAGACAGCCGTGCTAACTACCGAGACAACATGCCCCACACCCCCGCCCCCAAACCGTATCCCTGGTACTGTGAAACAGCCGTGGTAACCAATGAGTCACCATGCCCCCTCCGCCTCCCCATAAACAGGGTCCATGGTACTGTGAGACAGCCGTGCTAACCACTGAGACACCATACTCCCCTCCCCGCCCCTCCCCCAAAACGGAGTCACTGTGCCTAGGTAATACTGGGGAAAACGTGAATACAAGTGATGAGCTTAGCGCTACGATGTTGTGGCCATAACAGAGACATGGGTTTCTCAGGGGCAGGAATGGTTGCTGGATGTTCCAGGGATTAGAACTTTTAAAAATAATAGGGAGGAGGTAAAAAGAGGAGGGCGTGTAGCACTGCTCATCAGAGAGGGTATCACAGATACAGAAGTTACCATTATCGAGGAGGGTCCGCCTGAGTCAGCATGTGTGGAAATTAGGAACAGTAAGGCAGCAATCACCTCATTAGCGGTTAATTACAGGCCCCACAATAGAAGCAGGGAGATTGAAGAAAGCATAAGTCGCAGATTTTGGAAAAGTGTGAATGGAATAGGGAAGTTGTCATGGGTGACTAACTTTCCCAATATTGATTGGAACCTTCTTCCAGCAGATGGTTTGGAATGAGCTGTTTTTTAAAGATCTGTTCAGGAGGGTTTCCTAACTCAGTACGTTGACAGAACGACGAGGGGAGAGGATATTTTGGATTTGGTGCTCGGCAATGAGCTGGGACAGGTGTCAGATCTTGTGGTGGGAGAGAAGTTTGGTGGTAGTGACCACAACTGCCTCACATTTTACATAGCTATGGAGAAGGAGAGAAGCAAGCACAATGGGAGGATATTTAATTGGGGAAAAGGAAACTATTATACTATCAGACTGCGTTGCGAAGCATGGACCGGGAGCAATTGCTCCATGGAAAGACACTATAGACATGTGGAGACGGTTTAAGGAACAGGTGTTGCGAGTGATGCATAAATGTGTTCCTCTGAACAGGCAAGGAGGGGTAAAATAAAGGAACCTTGGATGACGAGAGCGGTGGAGCTTCTCGTCAAAAGAAAGAAGGCAGCTTACGTAAGGTGGAGAAAGCAAGGGTCTTGCTCAGCTCTAGACGATTACAGGCAGGCGAGGAAGGAGCTCAAGAATGGTCTGAGGAGATCCAGGAGAGGGCAGGAAAAAGGCTTGGCAGGAAGGAATATGGAGAATCTAAAGGCATTTTGCACCAATGTAAGGAATAAGAGAATTATCAAGTAAAGAGTAGAGCCGATCAGGGATAGCATAGGGAACTTATGTATAGAGTCTGAGGAGGTGAGTTTTTTGCTTCTGTCTTTACGAAAGAAAAGGACCTGGTAGTGAATGAAACCGTTGAGGAGCAGGTAAGCATGCTGCAACAGATAGATTGAGGAAGCTGATTGTTGAAAATTTTGACAAGCATTAATATTAACAAGTCGCCAGGGCCAGACCAGATTTGTCCTCGGCTGCTTTGGGAAGCGAGAAATGTGATTGCTTTGCCGCTTGCGAAGATCCTTACATCCTCGCTCTCCCCCGGATTCGTACCAGAGGACTGGAGGGAGTCAAATGTAATTCCTCTTTTCAAGAAAGGAAATAGGGAAATCCCCGGAAATTAGACCAGTCAGTCTCACGTCTGTCATCCTCAATGTGTTAGAAAGGATTCTGAGGGATAGGATTTTTGACCATCTGGAAGAGCATGGCTTGATTAACGGCAGTCAGCACGGCTTTGTGAGGGGCAGGCCATGCCTCACAAATCTTATTGTGTTCTTTGAGGATGTTACTAGACAGGTTGATGAGGATCGAGCGGTGGATGTTGTGTATCTGGACTTCAGTCAGGCATTTGATAAGGTTCCCCATGGTAGGCTCGTTCAAAAGGTCAGGAGGAATGGGATAAAGGAACATTTAGCTGTCTGGATACAGAATTGGCTTGTCGATAGAAGACCTAGAGTAGTAGTGGAAGGAAAATATTCTGCCTGGAGATCAGTGGTGAGTGGTGTTCCACAGGGCTCTGTTTTGGGGGCCTCTCTCTTTGTAATTTTTTATTAATGACTTGGATGAGGAGATTGAAGAATGGTTTAGCAAGTTTTCAGACGACACAAAGGTTGGAGGTGTCGTTGACAGTATACAGGCCTGTTGTAGGCTGCAGGGTGACATTGCCAGGATGCAGAGATGGGCTGAAAGTTGGTAGATTGAATTCAATCTGGATAAATGTGAGGTGATGAATTTTGGAAGGTCGAACTTGAAAGTTGAGTACAGGATTAAAGGCAGGATTCTTGGCAGTATGGAGGAACAGTGGGATCTTGGTGTGCAGGTACAGATATCGCTTAAAATTTCCACCCAGGTGGACAGGGCTGTTAAGAAAGCATATGGTGCTTTGGCTTTCATTAACAGGGGGATTGAGTTTAAGAACCGTGAGATTTTGTTGCAGCTCTATAAAACTTTGGTCAGACCTCACGTGGAATACTGTGTCCATTTCTGGTCGCTCTATTATAGGAAAGATGTGGATGCTTTGGAGAGGGTTCAGAGGAGGTTTACCAGGATTCTGCCTGGAATGGAGGGCTTATCTTACGAAGAGAGGTTGACTGAACTCGGACTTTTTTCGTTGGAAAAAAGAAGGAAGAGAGGAGACCTAATTGAAGTGTACAAGATAGTGAGAGGCACAGATAAAGTTGATAGCCAGAAACCTTTTCCCAGGGTAGAAATTGTCAACATGAGGGCTCATAGTTTTAAGTTATTTGGCGGAAAGTATAGAGCGGATGTCAGAGGCGGGTTCTTTACGCAGAGAGTTGTGAGACCATGGAATGCGTTACCATCAGCAGTTGTGGAAGCGAGGTTATTGGGGATATTTAAGAGACTGCTGGACATGCATATGGTCACAGACATTTGAAAGTTCATACATTAGGTGTACCTCACATGAGGATCAATGGTCGGCACAACATCGTGGGCTGAAGGGCCTGTTCTGTGCTGTACTGTTCTGTGTTCTATGTTCTAAACAGTAAACAGTGACAAAACACCACAGATGAGTCAGGATCTGGAGATACAGAGGCAGCATATTGAGTCTGATATGATCCTCTTCTGAAAAACACATAATGGACTCAAAAAGTTAATTGTGTTTCTCTTTGCTCAGAACCTGCAAATGTTTCCCTGCACTTTCAATTTAGTTACTCTTTTGGACAGTGGATATTTGTCTGTTCTGAAAGGGAACAGTGAAGCTGCCATTTCTGTTGACGCTCAAGAATTGTTTTATGGTTTTTGAATGAAAAATGAAAAAAACAAAATGTGCCTGACAACTCCCCAAATACAGATAATTTATTGCCACTGTCTTAATGCATTATGAAAATGTTGAACTCGGTGGTCATGATCAATCCTCTGAAAGTAACTGATTGAAGTACTGATCCCAATTGTTATCAATGTCTTATCATGCTCCTGAAGTCACTGGCATCGTAATCATCCAGCAAGGTCTTACCTTTCCGAGAGTTTACATACAACGATGAAAACATAAAATATCTTTGTATTTTTAACAGGACATATTCATCCAGGGTTTTGGAAGGCACTAGCAAGGGCAGAGTTTATTTGTCATCCACAATGACTCTGGAATAAGCGACACAGAGTTGCCCTGTTTTTACTCCTCAACCCAAAGTGATGCAGATCCAGATAGAGCTGTTTGTAGGGGCATTCCAAGATTTTTAACAAATACTTGTGAAGGAACAGGAAAATTAGTCCCTAGTCAGGATGCAGTTTTGAAGATACCTTGCAGAGACTGTTTTTTCTATTGCTCCTATTCCCAGTGCAGAATGTTCTCTAATTCCCATGAATAACAGCTTTGCTCAGGGTCCTAGATTCCACCCTCAGTCAAGTCCTGCTTCGATTGAAAGGGAAGTCACTCTGATCTCACCTCAAATTACACGGGAAGATTAGATGAAAGAATAAGGAGCAAAAGACAAGAACACTGTTTGTTTGAACAATGTCCTCGCAATATTCAAAAGAAAATTGATGCATGGCCTTTCTTAATGCATTATTTCAACATGACATCACGTTTTAAACAATATTCAGAATGGTGGGTATTTGTTCTTTTAATTTGCTTCCAATTCAATGTAGAAATGAGAACGTGAATTGATCTTCTATATTGTGTTTATAATCCAGAATTTAATTCAATCTTTATCATCATTGCTCTAGCTCTTTCAAACAAAATTAATGAATGAGTCTGTGTCCATCGTGCAGATTAAAAAGTTCTTTTATCTCTGACTATTGCAGTGAATGTTGTAAATAATAAGCTGGAGACCCACGTAAAATGGAAATATTGCAGGGCAAGGTGCCAAAAGTTAGTCAAAGGTTAATGATGTCCAAGCCATATGAATAATACATACGGAGGGGCGGAGTATAAAAGCAGAATTCAGCTCCATATCCAAAATAATATCTGTGGCTCCCTCAGAAAAGACCACAGCTGATTCACGCTGTAAATTCACCAAAATAGAAAAAACAAGAGACTGGAATTCCCAATTCTGCAACAACATCTGTAGAACAGTAAGAAAATCAAGGTTTGTTTCTGAAATTCTTAAATGTTGATGATAAGAATGTGGGAGATGGAGGGGATGTTGGAGGATGACGAACCATGTTGTAGATGACACAATGATTAGCCGGGTGGGTCACAGTGATCATAGAACATAGAACATAGAACAATACAGCACAGAACAGGCCCTTCGGCCCACGATGTTGTGCTGAACATTCGTCCGAGCTTAAGCACCCATCCATGTACCTATCCAATTGCCGCTTAAAGGTCACCAAAGACTCTGACTCTACCACTCCCACAGGCAGCGCATTCCATGCCCCCACCACTCTCTGGGTAAAGAACCCACCCCTGACATCTCTCCTATACCTTCCACCCTTCACCTTAAATTTATGTCCCCTTGTAACACTCTGTTGTACCCAGGGGAAAAGTTTCTGACTGTCTAATCTATCTATTCCTCTGATCATCTTATAAACCTCTATCAAGTCACTCCTCATCCTTCGCTGTTCCAACGAGAAAAGGCCTAGCACTCTCAACCTATCCTCGTACGATCTATTCTCCATTCCAGGCAACATCCTGGTAAATCTTCTCTGCACCTTCTCCAAAGCTTCCACATCTTTCCTAAAGTGAGGCGACCAGAACTGCACACAGTACTCCAAATGTGGCCTAACCAAAGTCCTGTACAGTTGCAACATCACGTCACGACTCTTGAATTCAATCCCTCTGCTAATGAACGCTAATACACCATAGGCCTTCTTACAAGCTCTATCCACCTGAGTGGCAACTTTCAAAGATCAATGAACATAGAACCCCAGATCCCTCTGTTCCTCCACCTCACTAAGAACCCTACCGTTAACCCTGTATTCCGCATTCTTATTTGTCTTTCCAAAATGGACAACCTCACACTTGGCAGGGTTGAACTCCATCTGCCAATCCTCAGCCCATCTCTGCATCATATCTAAGTCCCTTTGCAGCCGACAACAGCCCTCCTCACTATCGACAACTACACCAATCTTCGTATCATCTGCAAGTTTACTGACCCACACTTCGACTCCCTCATCCTAGTCATTAATAAAAATTACAAACAGATAAAAATTACAAACAGAATGTGTTGTTTACAAGAGTGTACAAGCGGATTGTCTGATTGTCAGATCAATGACTGATAAACGGTAACTCTGAAATATGTGAGATGCTGCACTTTGGAAGATGTAACAAAACAAGAGAGAAGTCAAACCATGAAGATCCGTTAAATTTGCTTGTGGAGAAGAGAAGAGTGAGAGGTGAACCTGATAGAAGTGTATTACAGCATGAGAGGTATGGGACGACTGAACAGATAACAACTTAGCTAAAGGGTCAAAAACAAGAGGAAATACGTTTGAAGTGAAAGAGAAGATACTAAGAGAGGATTGGTGAAATCTGTGTATTGCCTGGGAGGATGGTTCAGGAAGGTAACCTCATAAACATTATAAAGCACTTGTATTAGCACTGGGTGGTGCAGACTCGATGGGCCTTGTCTTTATTACATGATTCCATGTAGTGGCAGCCATGAAAGCTTTGGTATATTCGGAAGCAGCAGCCAATTGGACCTGTTGGTTTGTTAAATCGAACTGTGCTCAGTAAGTGGCGAGATTACAAACAAGCATCAACCCATGGAGTATGAGCATTTGCTCAACCTAGGTCAGCCCAGCCATCTCTGAAATCATCCCGGATAATTCACATGCTCAGTGCAAGAATCGTCCAACAACAGCATCAACATTATTCCAGCTGTTTGTCACCATTATTTTAAGTTCACCAATAACATAGAAACAGACTTCGTTTCATTATTATATACGCTTCTCGTGTAAGGTTGATATTTCTCTGAAGACTAATAAATTCCTTCCCATATATTTGTATTGACAAAGAGTGTGTTATCCTGCGAGCTGTTCCTCATAGCGCGGTGGCTGGTTTAACACTCCATCCATTACCAGTAATATTTACTCCCAGTTAAACCGGCACATGAGATGCACTGTTGGTTCTCCCTCTCAACAGCCACTTGGATGGACCAACGTCAACTGGACTGGAACTTCTCAAGGGCAATTAATGCTGGTCTAGCTCCATTAAAATCCGAATGAACTAATAAGACAATCCGATTTTCTAATAATTATTAAACAATGAGGACACTTTATTGATCAGATGAGCTTGTCACTGTCTTTGAAATGTAGAAACTAGCATCAGGAGTAAGGAATCAAAACAGCTCCGTCATTAGATAAGGTCGTGGATGATCTGATTGTGACCTCAATCACACATTCCTCCATTGCTCTTACAATGTTAGTGCGTCATTCTTAGTCAATAGTCTGCCTGCCTCTGCTTTAGGAATATTCAATGTCTTATTCTCCAACGCTATCTGGGAAGAGAATTCCACAAAGACACAACACAATGAGATGATTACACCAAATCACCAACTTCTTAATAGAGACATTCTTCAGTTTTATAATCCATCCAATCATGTTAATCTATCATACAAGCTGAAACATTGTTTCAGAATTCAACTTGAAAGACTACTTGGAATACTCTGGGGTTAAACAAGATCACATGTTGTTCGCCTAAAGCCCAGCAGATCCAAGGCCAGTCAATTCAAGATTTCCTCCACAAATATACGCTCCTCCCAGGAGTCAGCTGAGTGAATCTTCTATGGATTGCATTTCATATCATTGTGGCCATCGATCTCTCGATGTGCTAACACCATTACCTTGTAGATCTGTAGAAAATCGCCACTACTTTTAAATGTATTCTGTTTCAGAAAGTTTCAACATTTATCTTAGCTACCTAAACGTTTGATGTATGCGTAAAGTTTTTATTTTGTAACCCAGGTGTCTGGTTCCTCTGTGCCTAAAGCCAACCTTGCCACTGAAATAATACATTACGTTTCCATTCAACCCGCCAATATCTTTGAGAACAGACACATTTTTCCTACTGTGTTCCATACACCAATATTTGCCTGTTCACTTGGCCCAATCTATATCTCTTTATAGACTCATGTCCTCTTCATATCTTCGTTCTCCAAAAGTTTCAACAGTTTGTATTCTTCCCTAATACAGAATATTTGGCCAAAGAAACACACTGTGGCGACATTTCAATGTAATTTAAAATGAAATATTTTTACTGCATGCCTAAACTATAAATTTAAGACAAAGCTAAAGAGTGTTGCAGTCCTATCACTCAGTTCCTCTTACTCAATGTAGGGTCAGATGATGTGGAATGTGTGTGGGTAGAATTGAGGAACCACAAATGTGTAAAACCATAGTTGGAGTAATGTAGAGGCCTTTCAATCATAGTCAGGAACTGGAGCGCATGATAGACCAGGAGATAGAAAATGTATGTAGGAAAGGCAAAGTTACAGTGAGTGGCAGGATTTCGATATGCAGGTGGATTGGGAAAATCAGACTGGTAGTGGTTTGCAAGGAAAGGAATTTGTGGAATGTCTACAAGATGGATTTTTGGAGCAGCTTATGGTGCAGGCAACAAGGGAACGGGCAATCCTGGATTTAGTGTTGTGCAGTGAGTCAGACGTGAGAAGGAAGCTTAAGGTGAAGGAACCCTTCGGAGGCAGTGATCGTAATATGATTCAACCTAAACTTCAATGTGAGAAGGAGAAAGTAGAATTAGAGTTAATATTAACTCTGTATAAAGGCACCGACAAAAACATGAGGAGGGGCTGGGTGGAATTGACTGGGAGAGGAGCCGAGCAGGAAAGACATTGGAAGAGTAATGGCGGGACTTTCTCGGAGCAATTTAGGAGTCACAGCAGAGATTCATCCTTTGATGCCTTATTAAATAGTTTATGGTAGAGACTACTGACCACGGGCGGACCCTTCGGCCGAAGCACTCTCGTTCCCCTATCCGATTTATAAGGGTCAATTTATCAACATGGTCTTTTTTTGTATAAAGTCTCCCATTTGAAAATATCGAAAAAGATCTTTGCTATGCAGCCGAAACTTCTGACGCAGCTGTTTGAAGGACATCATGACATCCCCATCGAACAAGTCTCCCAAACAGGAGATACCTCTGAACTCCCAAGTTCTGAATACAGCATCATTCAGCCCTGGCTGGAATCCCAATATTCCCACTATAGGGGTATAGGGGGAGGGTTTTTGGAGGTTACCCTCATCCTGTCGCATTATCGACCAGGCTTTGATTGTATTTAATACAATAGGATTTTTACAATGTTACGTAATAACTCTCACCTTGTCCGTAAATAGTAGATTGATGAGGGGATATTTTGCTTGGGAGGCCTCAATATCTAACCAGATTGATTGTGGGTCACAAGAGACCCAACCAGCTATGTAGGATAATAGAGAGCTCAATTGGTACCTCCTGAATTATGGAAAATCCAGCCAACCCCTTACTTGTGGAAGCTGTAGCTTTTCTAATTTAATAAGGGGCCGTCGATGAATCCAATAAAGGAGCCGAGCCAACCATAAAGCTTACGCAGCGCCTGTCTCAGCAGCATCCAGGGGAGCATTCTCATAGCATATTAAAGGAGAGGTAGGATATTCATGTTGAACAAAGCTATTCTACCTAGCCAGGATATTGGGAGATATTCCCAGCGTTGAAGGTCCTATCATGATTTCGCCAATAAATGTGTATAATTATATAGCTGACCAAATGCCTGAGTATTAAAAGGTAAAGAAAAACTCCCAGTGACCACCGAGTGCAAAATGGGATTCATCCGGAAAATTGAATATACTGGCAAGACCTCCCGGGGCACAGATGTCAATGGAGAACTTAAGAAAAGGAGGACATCAACTGCATAGAGAGTAATTTTGTGCTTACCCGAGCCAACCTCCGGAGCCATTATATTAAGGTCAGCTCGTACAGATTCCGCCAACGGCTCAATCACTAGCATAAATAATAATGGTGAGAGAGGGCATTCCTGATGAAAATCTCTGCCAACGCGAAAGCTATCTGAACTTAAACTGTTGGTGATCACCGCTGCTCTGGGATCATTATATAATACTGTAACTCATTAAGTAAAGACCTCTCCAACACCAAACCGTTCCAGCATATAAACGAGATATGGCCATTCTACCCAATCGAATGCCTTCCCTGCCTCTAGGGAGACAACTAATCCCGGTATTGCTCCCTGCTGGCCGGCTAGTACCATATTTAAGACTCTTCTAATGTTATTAGATGATCTGCAACCCTTTATAAACCCCATCTGGCCTTCTTTAATAATGAATGGCAAAACCCTCTCCAGTCTTAATGACAACACTTTTGAGAGAATTTAAAATCCACATTCAGCAAGGATACAGGTCGAAATGAAGTGCAGTTATCTGGGGCCTTTTCCTTGATAAGAATGAGGCAAATATTTGCTTCTCTCAGAGAAGGCGAGAGGCAGCCCTGACTATGTGAATAATTGTACATATATATAAGTGACCCGACTAATTCCCAAATTAATTCTTTATAGAACTCAGCCTGGACTCCATCTGGTGCGGGCGCTGTGCCACTCTCGAGCTGCCTCACTGCCTCCTGTATTTCCTAGGTTGCTAGGGGGGCATTCAAGAACAACACCTGTTACCAGGTTAGGCCCGGGAGGGCAATATTTTTTTTTAAATAAAGACTCTATCTTCCTTGTTCTATCCTCACAGCCCTGTGGCCTATACAATTCGAAATAGAACATTCTAAAGATTGCATTGATCTTTTTACGATCACAAGTCAGGGTACCGGCACTCTTTCTGAAGACGTAATGGCTTGGGGAGCCTTTTTCTTTCTGGCAAGGTATGCTAGATACCTGCCAGGCTTGTCGCCATATTCAAATAATCTCTGCTTCACAAGTAATAGCTCCCTCTTTGCTTTTTGAGTAGGTGTGGGATTCAAAGTTGCTCTAAGGGCTGTGATCCACTGTAGTTTAGTAATGGAGGGTCTATCCACATACGCTGCCTCAGCCGTCTTCAGGGAGCTTCGAGCAGACCCTGTTGTTCTCCCTTTTTGTCTTTTCCGGTTCACAGAATATGAGATAACCAAGCCTCATACATAGGCCTTACCAGTTTCCCACATCACCGAAGGCTTACTGGCCGTGTTGGATTTGATATCCCAAAAGGTTTTAAATTCCTGCCAGAAATATTTTATGAACTTACTACCCTTCAATAGGAAAGAGTCCATACGCCAATGTCGGGAAGCTAGCTCATCATTACGAGTCTTAACCTCCACATATACTGCGGCATGATCGGAAATAGTTACATTACCTACTTTACAAAACAATATTGAGTTCAAAAATGTTGAGGGGACAGATGCATATCGATTCTGGTATGGCATTTGTGTGGATTAGAATAAAAAGTAAAGTCTTTACCCTCAGGGTGAACACCTCCACATATCAACCAGCCCCAACTCCCTACTCAGATCCGCCAACTGCCTAGGACTCATAGATATGCCCGCAGAGATCTTAGATATTCTGTTCAGCCCTGGGTTGACAATACAATTACAATCTCTCCCTATAATTGTGTGGTGCACCCCGAGAGCCATCAACTTGGAGAACGCTTCCAACACAAACTTAAAAGGGTGCGCTCGGGGGCAATAGAGATTGAAAATCCCATATTCCTCTCCATATGTTAGGGTTTTAATTATTGTATACCATACAGACTCATCTTTTATTGGCTTAGCATTTGGAAGGGAAGATTCGTCTGGATAAGAATGGCTACTCCTCTACTTTTTGAGCTGAAAGATGAAAAGAACACCTGGCCAAATCCACCCTATTTCAGCCTCGAATTCTCCTTATCAAGTAAATGTGTCTCCTGTAGAAAGGCTGCATGCACCCTTTCCTTTTTAAGACTTGATAATATCTTTTTCCTTTTGATTGCTGAGTGGCTCTCCTTGACATTCCAGGTGCACCACCTAAACGAATGACTAGCCATAATCGTCCAAGCAAGCCCGAGACCCCCCAGGAGGGAGAACCCCACCCAAAAGACATTGAATAAAAACCAAAAATGATTTACACATAAAACACTCTTTAAAACAACGAAATCAAAACAGTTGAGAACTACTCCAAAAAACAAATTGCATAAAACATACTTAAAAGGAGACTTTCCCCCTTGTTCACAAGGGGCACTACCAGCTTCCAATAATCCCGCCATAACATCTCCCAACCAGAACCATGCCCTCGGCTCAGGCATTACAAAGTAGAGTAAATAAATTCCAATATCTTATAAGACAGACGTGAAAAGGGTGGGAGCTAACCCCTACCCCCCCCCCCCCCCCCCCCCCCCCCCCACACACACACACACACACACCATCTTCGCCTCATCAAATGCCTTCCTCTTTCGGACCACATTATTCTGGAGCACTTGTATATCATGACATGGGGATCCTTTCCCAACACTCTGGAGGACTCGAGCAGCATATGTTTTTCCCTGTAATGTTGAAGTTGAACTAGGACTGGGCGGGGGCGCTGGCCCAACTCGGGCTGGCGCACAGCAACCCGTTGTTCCCGTTCAACCCGCACCTGGCCCAGCTCCGACTCCAGTTTCAGCAGATGTGGGAGCCATTGCTTCAGGAAAGCAAAACGCTGGGCTTCCTCCTCCCGTTCGGGAAGGCCCAGCAACCGAATATTTTCCCGGTGACCTCGATTTTTGAGGTTGTCAATATGTTCCTCTAAGGTCGGGATTCGATATCCCAGAGCCCAGGCCTGACCCATGGATAACTCAGCAATGGTCTCGGAAGCCGTGGTCCATTGCTCTGCATCTCCAACACGCTGCCCGAGTTTCTCGATCTCTCCGTCATGTTTCTGCAGCATGACCGAGATTGACTCCCACCTGGACTGGGTCTCTTCAATGGAAGCATCAATCTTCTCTCGGAGTGTTACACGCTCCGAGATCAGGCTTGCCCCTGCAGGTGAGCCCCCCGGGGCGGCCGCAGACGTCTGCCTTGCTGCCAGGTGGGGGTGGGGGGGTGGGAGAGGGATCCCTGCCTGTTGGGAACTGTGGGAGCCTTTGCCTTTGGTCATTTTAAAAAGCATCAAATTCTAAAGTTTGATGTAGAATGGCCAAGGCTGCTGGGCAAAAACTATTTTAAACAATTTAACAGGTGAGGTGAGGGTGGGTACCCCACTTTGACTGAGTCTTGGGCAGAGCTGTGCAGACTCATGCCTACTGGGTCGCCGCCATCTTGGATCTCACTGACACCCAGCTTAAAAAGGGAATAAGGCAAAAGACAGAAAATTACAAACTGATCAGCCTAACCCCGGTCGTGGGTAAGTTCCTGGAATCCATTGTGAAGGATGGAATTTCTGAATAGTTGCCAGTGCGTGGTAAAGTATGGCGAGGTCAGTATGGTTTCGTCAAGGGGAGATCGAGATAATGAATCTGTTAGAATTGTTTTTCCTCATTCCTGAAGAAGGGCTAATGCCCGAAACGTCGATTCTCCTGTTCCCTAGATGCTGCCTGACCTGCTGCGCTTTTCCAGCAACACATTTCCATCTCCGATCTCCAGCATCTGCAGACCTCACTTTCTCCTCCTTGTTTGAGGATGTAACAAGCAAGTTAGACAAGGAGAGCTAATGGATGCTATCTATCTGCACTTCAAGAAGGACGTTGACAAGGTATCTCACAGAAGGGTACTGAGTAAGATAAGAGCCCATGGTGTCAGATACAAGGTACTAATGTGTACAGAAACTTGACTATCTGGCAGAAAGTAGAGAGTGGGAATAAAAGGATTCTTCTCTGGATAGCAGCCGATGTCAACTAGTGTTCAGCAAGGGAACCAAAACTTTTTACTTTGTACATTAACAATCTAGATGACGGAACTGAGGGCACCTCGGCGAGACTTTTAGATGATGCAAAGGTAAGTAGTGGAACAGGTGTCATTGAGGAGGCAGGGAGGCTGCAGAAAGGTTTAAACAGGGGAGGAGAGTGGGCAAAGAAGTGGCAGATGGAGTACAACCTGGGAAAGTGCGTGGTGATGCACTTTAATAGGAAGAAGAGAGGCATGGACTATTTTATACCTGGGGAGAAAATTCAGAAGTCTGAAGTACAAAGAGTGTTGCGAGTTCCAGTCCAGGATTGTCTCAAGGTAATCAGCAAGTTGAGTCAGTAGTTAGGAAGGTGGTGTATATGCCTCACAATGTGCTTGAAATCTTATATTCATCAAAAGAACTGAGTCAACTCTTACAAACAATAATATTCGTTTATTGAACACAATTAATATTAGAACAATAAAACGTATTATAACGTAATGTAAAACACTACAATTTAACTTATGGTTTAACTTAACTTTGGATGATCACATACCACCCTATGAGAAGTCGACCACATTCCACGTGGTGAAGTCTTCTTGTTCTTCTGATCGTCTTGGAGGTGTCTTCTCTTTCAGTGGTTATTCTCGAGTTACCACTCTCTGGGGGGTTTTACGATGATTCTTATCCTTCCAAGTCTTCACTTCTTTTGGGAGGGTGTGGAGGATCTGCCAATGAAATGATCAGGTACATTAAATTGATCAATCAGACTCAACCAGGTGTTGTCACATTGATGGCCCTAGGGCGACATTCCATTATTCCGTTCAGGTCCAACTTCAGGTTTGTATTACATGGTCTGTTGCTTTAGGTTTCTTTGCAACCATCTGTGGGTAGCTGCAGCCTGTCTGGATTCTACAGAATGTGGAAGAGCACAGAGCCTTTGGTCAAGGCTGGGTTCTACTTCACAGCATGCTTTAATCATTGTTCGTTTTTGTAACTCCATGGTAAATTTATTATTGTCCATTGTAAGATTATTATTTCAGGTGGTCAATCTGGTCAGAAAGGCAAATACAGTGATGGCATTTATTTTGAGAAGACTTGAATATTACAGCAGCGATGGATTTCTGAGGCTCTATAAGACTCTGGTCAGAACACATTTGGTGTATTGTGTACCATTTTCGGCCTCATAGCTCAGTAAGGATGTACCGCCCAGAGCATGTTCAGAGGGGCTTCATAAGAATGGAATGAAAAGCTTAACATATGAGATCTCTGGGTCTATACTCGCTGGAGTTTATAAGGATGAAGGTGGATCTGATTGAAGCATACAGAATACTGGTTGACTTGTCAGAGTAGATGTTGGGAAGATGCTTCCACGGCTAGGAGAGAAAGGACTCAAGGACATAGCCTGAGAGTCAAGAGAAAATCTTTAGAACTTGAACCCAGGTCACTCGAACATTATCTGGGTTTATCGCATCAGAATTCAGTGATAACACCACGAGGCCACTGACTTGCCCAATCCTCCACAGTGTGACTAACATGTGCAGTACGATATGCACTGGGATTTGCCTTCATGTTATCCTTGACTTCCTTATAAAGATATGGATGATTTTTCTCCGAAAGTAAATTCCTCTTCGGTCTTTAGTATCTCCCTAATTGTTTGCCAAATTTCTTCAGCTGTCCTGCCTTTGACTGTTCTTTTCTCCCCCCAGACCACCACAACCAAATGCTTCCTTAGGCCAGTATAATTATCATTACCTAACACTAAAACTCTCATGTATAACTCAGTCTTCACTCTTTCAATCTGAATGTGAAACTCCAGCATGTTGTGGTTATTCCAAGGCAAATCTCATCCACCAATCCTTGCTTTTTACATAATATTAAATCTAAATTTGATGAGATGCCCTGCAGTATGGCCCAACAAGTCCACACCGACCCTCCGAAGAGTAACCCACCGAGTCCCATTTCCCTCTGAGTAATGTACCTAACTCTATGAGCAATTTAGCATAGCCAATTCACCTGACCTGCACATCTTTGGACTGTGGGAGGAAACCCACGCAGACAGTCCCCCGAGGCTGGAATCGAACCTGGAGGCCTGGTGTTGTGCTAACCACCGAACTACCGTGCCGCCCCATTCTCTGGTTGTTTCCATGACATTCTGCTCTCAGAAATAATCTCTCATACACTCTATGGATGTTTATTCAAGGATATCACTGTCAAGTTGATTAATTGAGCCAATTTGCATGTTCAAACCACCCATAGTTACTGTTGTGCCCTGGTTACAAACCTTCACTCTTTTCTACCTCAGAAGTACTTTGGGGGGACAGTGGCTGAAAATTACTCTTTTCAAGCGGTTTCTTCTCTTGCTTTTTATTTGAACTGAGACGGATTTCAAATTTTCTTGGCACAAAACTCTTTGCAAAGGTCTGAGTTCCCACTCGCACGAACAAATGTTTATTTTCTTTTCACTAGTTACATTTCACAGTAAATATCGACGATTTAAGAGGGCTAAAAGTAATCATGAGATATTGATAGCAAACAGGGTTGAGGAAAATCCCAAAGAATTATTTTCATATATAAGGAGCGAGGGTAACTAGAGAAATGTTTAGCCCACACAAGGACAAAGGAAGAAAGTTATGCATGGAGTCAGAGAAAATGGATGAGATTCTTAGCGAATACTTTGCATCTGTATTCACCAAGGAAAGGGACTTGACAGATGTTGAGGTTAGGGATAGATCTCTGAGTACTCTGGTTCAAGTCGACATAAAGAGGGAGGAAGTTTTGAACACTCTAAAAGGTATTAAGGTAGACAAACCCCAAGTCCGGATGGGATCAACCACAGGTTACTGAGGGATGTGAGTGTGTAAATAACTGGGGCTTTACCATATATCTTTGCAAGATGATTGAACATGGGTGAGGTCCCGGAGGACTGAAGAATTGCTAATATTGTCCCCTAGTTTAAGAAGGATAGCGGGGATAATCCAGGTAATTGGAGACCGGCGAACCTGACATCAGTGGGAGGGAAGCTGCTGGAGAAGATACTGAGGGACTTGAGGAAGGAGTTTTATTAGGTTCCCCATGGTCGGCTGATGGAGAAGGTGAAGTCACATGGGGTCCAGGGTGTTCTATCTAGATGGATAGAGAACTGGCTGGTCAACAGGAGACAGAGAGTAATAGTGGAAGGGGATTTCTCAAAATGGAGACCTATGCCAGCAACAGCGATCTGTGCTGGGACCACTGTTGTTTATGATATATATATCAATGATTTGGAAGAAGGTATCAGTTGCCTGATGAGCAAGTTTGCAGATGACACGAAGATTGTTGGAGTAGCAGATAGTGAAGGGGACTGTCAGCTAATACAGCAGAACATAGATAGATTGGAGAGATGGGCACAGAAGTGGCAGATGGAGTTCAATCTGTGCAAATGCGAGGTGATGCATTTTGAAAGAACCAGTTCAAGAGTTAACAGCATAGTAAACAGAAAAGTCCTGGGGAAAATTGACTTACAGCGAGATCTGAGTGTTTGGGTCCATTGTTTCCTGAAGGTGTCAACACAGGTCAGTAAAGGGTCAAAGCAGCATATGCCATGCTTTCCTTCATTGGATCAGGTGTTGAATACAAGCGCTGGCAGGTCATGTTACAGTTGCATAGGACTTTGGTTTGGCCACATTTGGAATACTGCATATAGTTCGGGTCAACACATTAACAAAAGGATGTGGATACTTTGAATAGGGTGCAGAGTAGGTTCACCAGGATGCTGCCTGGGTTGGATGCTGGTTATGAAGAAAGATTGAGTAGATTAGGACTATTTCCATTACAAAGTCGAAGGTTGAGGTCTACAAAATCAAGACAGATATACACAGGGTGAATAGCAAGAAGCTTTTTCCCCAGATTGTGGAACTCAATTACTCGGGGTCATGAGTTCAAAGTAAGAGGGAAAAGGTTTAGGGCAGATATATGTGGGATGTTCTTTACACATAGGGCAGATGCAGCCTGGAACTTGTGGCCAGCGGAGGTGGTAGGGGCAGGAACGATAGCGTTATCTAAGATGTACTTAGACAGAAACATGAATGAGCAGGGAGCAGAGGGATACAGACCCTTAGAAAATAGGTGGCAGGTTTAGAAACTAGGAGGATCTGGATCAGCACAGGTTAGGATGGCCGAAGGATCTGTTCCTGTGTTGAAATGTTCTTTGTTCTTTATCATTCATTCTAAAAATAGCAAGTTTTCAACTTATTGTATGCTACAATTTAATAATGTAAACGATTTATTTATTTGATAGTGTCAAATTATTGTCATTTCTAAATTACAGTCACAGGGTCAAAGCGATGTACAGCATGGAAACAGACCCTTCGGTCCAACTTGTCCATGCCGATCAGATATCCCAACCCAATCTAGTCGCACCTGCTAGCACTCAGCCCATATCCATCTCAACACTTTCTATTCATATACCCATCCAGACGCCATCTGAATGTTGCAATTGGACTAACCACCACCACTTCCTCTGGCAGTTCACTCCACGCACGTACAACCCTCTGAGTGAAAAAAAAATGCCCCTTACATTTCTTTTACATTTTTCCCTTCCTAACCGAAACCTATGCCCTCTAGTTCTGGACTCCCCACCCCAGGGAAAAGACCTTGTCTATTTACCCTATCCATGTCTCTCATGATTATTTAAACCTCTATAAGGTCATCCCTCAATCTCCAGCGTTCCAGGGAAAACAGCCCCAGCCTGTTCAACCTCCAGCTATAGCTCAAACCCTCCAACCTTGGCAATGTGCACGTAAATCTTTTTCTGAACCCTTTCAAGTTTCAACTGATCGATCAGGTCCTGGGGATTTTTGCATCTTCATGTTTTTCATGACATCCAGCACTTCTTCCTCTGTAATATGGACATTTTTCATGATATCACCATCTATTTATCCGTATATCTACATCTCCCATCTCCTTTTCCTGAGTATACACTGATACAAAATGCTCGGTTAGTATCTCTCCCATCTCCTGCGGCTCCACACAAAGGCCACCTTGCTGATCTTTGATGGCTCTTTTCTCTCCCTGTTTACCCTTGTGTTCTCAATGTATTTGTAAAATCTTTTGGATTCTTCTTAACTCTATTTGCCAAAGCTATCCCAGGTCCCTTTTTTGCCTTTCTGATTTCCCTATTTATAATACTCCTCCTGCCTTTATACTCTTCTAAGGATTCACTCGATCTATCCTGTTTGTACCTGTCATATCCTTCTTATTGTTAACCAGCCCCTCAATGTCTTTAGTCATTCAGCACTCTCTATACCTACCAGCCTTTCCTTTTACCATAACAAGAATATACTGTCTCTGGACTCCGGCTATCTAATTTCTGAAGGCTTCCCATTTTCTAGCCGTCTGCTTACCTGCGATCATTTGCCGCCAACAGCTTTTGAAAGATTTTGCCTAATACCGTCAAAATTGACCTTCCTCCAATTTAGAACTTCAACGTTTAGATCTAGTCTATCCTTTTCCATCATTGTTTTAAAACTAATAGAATTGTTGGCAAATAACTGAAGCTGACACATTTCAGGTGAGAAATTAAATCGATTGATTATATTTAAATGTTATATTTCTATTTGATTGTTCAATCAAATGCTCACTCTGAATATTCAATCTGTCAGATGTCAACTATTTTGCAAATGATAGCGCGACAATATAGGCATTTGAATACTGAGATTCAATGTGTAATTGTGATCACCAGCATAGTCAGGCAACATGTTCTTTTTCGATACAAAACAAACTGTGCATTCTTTACTTTTGGATAATAAAAGGTCATTCGGTGTTTATATTTTAATTCCATCAACATAGAATCAATTTTATTGTTTTCAGAGATGATGCAGATATTGTTCAGTTGAATAATTGTATTTCATACCTTATTATTGCACAATTCACAAACATGGCAAACTCCTGATTATTGTGCAGGTCAGTAAACCCATCACTTTGCATCATGACCGACATTAAATGTGGATTCCAAAAGGGTGAATTCGTGTACAGTGTTACTGGACCTCACAGCTGCATGTAGCACTCAGAGAGACTCTGGCCTGGCCCTGAATCTGTGAAGAGAGTTTCCAACTTGGGTCAGGGCAGTCATTCAAACATTCCCTCACAGAGAATCATTTGGAATCCACCTTGAGCAGGAGGAAACTAGCCAAGAGGCTATCACTGCTCTCAGTGTAGGTATAAATGCTGTCTAAATTAGATACCAATGACTGACCATGAACCATGCCTTTTAAATTCAATCTCAGTCAGAGCCTGGCCCAGGGAGCAGATGTATGGACATGGAGTGTCAGAATCACATCGCACAAGTTACTTATGGTGATGGCATCTGGTATGTCCCCCAGACTCCATACATCTGCACCCTGGACCAGACACTGGGTGAAAACCTTCACAATTGACAGTCTATTGCAGCATTTTGTGTCTCACAGTGATCCCTCTGAAACTATATCCAATAAATGTACCTTCACATTCAACAGTATCAAAATAAAATTATACATGCCTGTGGATACCCAGATACTAAATCATAGGTCACCCAGCAGAATGCATCTGAAGAAAGCAGGAACAAATGGGAAGCCAAAAATCGTTTTAATAACTCAACTTGGTGGATTTTGTCTGGTCGTGGTAACCACACATATTGTGCTGACACTCAGGTGAATGTAACAATGCACATCAAAACTGGACCTCTTGTTCTAACGCCCCTCCCCAGCTTCCTGACCTCACACACACACATTCACCAACTGATGAGAATCCACAAGCTGAGTGAAACTTGGAACATAGAACGGTACAGCACAGTGCAGGCACTTCAGCTCTCAATGTTTTGGCAGCCTTTTATCCTACTCTAAGATCAGACTAACCTCCATAACCTTCAATGCACTAACTTCCGTGTGCCTATCCAGGAATCTTCTTAAATATCTCTATTGTGTCTGACTCTACTACCACCGCTGGAGGAAAGCCCTCGTTGCTCAAACTTTCATTGTAAGACATGCCCTCCAGTTCAGGCAGCACCCTGTTAAGTCTCCTCTGTGCACTCTCTGAGGCTTCCACGTGTTTCCTATAATGAGGCAACCAGAACTGAACATAATATTCCAAGTATGGTTGAACCACAGCTTTATAGAGCGAAGAAATAACGTCGCTGCTCTTAAACTCAACCCCCCTCATAATGAAAGACAACACACCGTATTCCTTATGAACAACCAAATCAATTTGGGTGGCAACTTTGAGAGATCTATGGACAATTAACCCAAGTTCCCTCTGTCACTCCACACTGCCAAGAGTTCTGCCTTTAACCCAGTATTCTTTATGCAAATGCAACCTTCCAAAATAAATTGCTTCACGCTTTTTAAGGTTGAACTCTAGGTGCCACTTATCAGCCCAGCTCTGCATCCTGTCAGTATCCTGTTGCAACCTACAATAGCCCTCTACACCATCCACAACCCGACCAACCTTCGTGTCATCGGCAAACGTACTAACCTACTTTTCCACTTCCTCATCAAAGTAATTTATAAAAATCAAAAAGAGCACAAGTCCCAGAGCCGATCCCTGTGGAACACCACTGGTCACTGAGCTCCAGGCTGAATACTTTCCATCTGCTACCATCTTCTGACTTCTGTGGGCCAGCCACACCCGTATCCACAGAGCCAAATTTCTCTGCTCCCCATGCTTCCGTACCTTCTGAATGAGCCTACAATGGGGAATGCCTTGCTAAAATTCTTGTTGACCACATCTACTGGTCTACCGTCATCAATGTGTTTTTTACATCTTCAAAGAATTCAATAAGCTTTCTGACGGATGACCTGCTCCTCACAAAGCCATGCGGACTATCTGTAATCAAACTATTGTTTACTAAGTAATTGTAAATACTGTCTCTCAGAAACGTCTGCAATACTTTGCCCACCACTGATGTAAGACTCACTGTTCGGTCATTCCGAGAGTTATCCCTATTGCCTTTCCCGAACAAGGGAATAACATTTGTCACCCTCCAAACATCTGGCTGGCACTGCTCCAGTGGACAGTGAGGACGCAAAGATCATCGTCAAAGGCACGCCAATCTCTCCCGTCACTTCCTGGAGTAACCGAGGGTAACCCTATCTGGCCTAGGGGATTTATCTATTCTTATGTTCGTAATTCATTCAATCAGTGTATACTTCCCTTCAACTTTTCTACACTCTGACCAACCAACTGATTGTCTGCTTTCCATTTCAGTGCAATATACAGTGCTGCCTTCCTGAGTAAGTACAGTTCACAACATTCTGGGAATCATGGAATGAAAAAAATAAAGGAATGCACCAATGCTTTCCTGATGAAGAGTTTACGACCGAAACATTGACTCCCCTACCCCTCGGATGCTGCCTGACCTACTGTACTTTTCTAGCACCACACTTTTTGATTCTGATCTCCATCAACTGCAGTCCTCACTTTCTCCATTACTGAGGGCTGTCCCCTCTGCACACTGAGTGGGCAATTAACCATCAGAAACTCATTGTATGTGGAGCTGACTGCTCAGTTCTCGAAAGTTGCACTTGATGAATACATTTTTTTAAAAAAGAAATTACAATTCCGCAGATATTCATTCAGTGCCAGAGTTAGAAATGTGGTTCATGGTTTCAGCAGCTTGATATCAAACAGGAAATGACTGAAGAACTCTGAGGTACAGGGTATTCCAGGTATTATATTGCAGCTTACATTAATGCTGGGAGTATTTTCAGACAGCCTGACAGATGTGATAAGGGGAGGTGTGTAGAGGTGTGACATTTTTACCATCACAGAGGCGCATTTGAGGGAGGTCAGGGCTAACAACTCAATACTCTATTGTACTCGAACTATAGACAGGACAGGGCAGGGTGTTAAAGATGAGGTGGTGTTGCTTTATTAATTAACAAGTCAGTTACTGGTGAAAGGACGGACAATATCTTGGAAGGGTCTTCAAATGAGGCTTTGCGGGTCGAGATTTGAATCAAAATGATGACACACACACTGCTTTTTTTAAGCACACTTTAGCTTACAGAGTGTAAACAGGCTCTTCTGATCAACAAGTCCACACAGACCCTCCGAAGAGCAACATTAAGATTGACAAGTCGCCAGGCCCGGATCAGATTTGTCCTCGGCTGCTTTGTAAAATGAGAAATGTGATTGCTTCGTCACTTGCGAAGATATTTGCATCCTTGGTCTCCACTGGAGTCGTTCCTGAGGACTGGAGAGAGGCAAATGTAATTCCTCTCTTCAGGAAAGGAAATAGGGAATTCCCGTGCAATTACAGTCCAGTTAGTCTCACGTCTGTTGTCTGCAAGGTGTGAGAACGGATTCTGAGGGATAGAATTTATGACCATCTGGAAATGCATGGCTTGATTAAATGCAGTCAACACGGCTTAGTGAGGAGCAGGTCATGATGAGGGTCGAGCTGTGGATGTGATGTATACGGACTTCAGCAAGGCATTTGATAAGGTTCCCCATGGTAGGCTCATTCAGAAGGTCAGGAGGAATGGGATACAGGGAAACTTAGCTGTCTGGATACAGAATTGGCTGGCCTACAGAAGACAGCGAGTGGTAGTAGAAGGAAAATATTCTGCCTGGAAGTCAGTGGTGAGTGGTGTTCCACAGGACTCCGTCCTTGGGTCTCCATTGTTTGTCATTTTAATTAATGACTTGGATGAGGGGATTTAGCAAGTTTGCAGACGACACAGAAGTTGGATGTGTCGTTGACAGTATAGAGGGCTGTTGTAGGCTTCAGGGGGACATTGACAGGATGCAGAGATGGTCTGAGAGGTGGCAGATGGAGTTCAGCCTGGATAAATGCCAGGTGATTCATTTTGGAAGGTCGAATTTGAAAGCTGAGTACTGGATTAAGGATAGGATTCTTGGCAATGTGGAGGAATGGAGAGATCTTGATAGGCAGGTACATGGATCCCTTAAAATGGCCACCCAAGTGGACAGGACTGTTAAGAAAGCATATGGTGTTTTGGCTTTCATTAACAGGGGGATTGTGTTTAAGAGTTGTGAGATCTTCTTGAGGCTCTATAAAATTTTGGTTAGAGTGCACTTGGAATACTGCGTCCAGTTCTGGTTGCCCTATTATAGGAAAGATGTGGATGCTTTGGAGAGGATTCAGAGGAGGTTTACCAGGATTCTGCCTGGAATGGAGAGCTTATCTTATGAAGAGACGTTGACTGAGCACGGACTTTTTTCATTGGAGAAAGGGAGGAGAAGAGGGGACCTAATTGAGGTATACAAGATAATGACAAGCATAGATAGAGTCGAAACCCAGAGACTATTTCCCAGTCCAGAAATTGCTAAAACGAGGTGTCATAGTTTTAAGCTGGTTGGAGGAAAGTATAGAGGGGATGTCAGAGGCGGGTTCTTTACACAGAGTTGCGAGAGCATGGAATGCGTTGCCAGCAGCAGTTGTGGAAGCAAGGTCCTTGGGGACATTTAAGAGACTGCTGGACATGCATATGGTCTCATAAATTTGAGGGTGCATACATGAAGATCAATGGGCGGCACAACATCGTGGGCTGAAGGGCCTGTTCTGTGCTGTACTGTTCTATCTTCTATTTTCAAAGTCCTTGCACTTAATAATAACTTGGTCTTGGGTGTGGAACTGAGGCCCATCATTTCAATGCTGCATATTTTGAGTTGTGCACTGTTTTCACCATATTGTTATAAAGATGAACTGAATAAAGGAGAGATTTTGTGTTTATTGGACAAAATAAAGGTTGGTATTACGAAAGGATATCGGACCTTCAGTAAAAAGACTTTGCTGTTAATGGTTAGAACAATGGTGCAAACATTTACACAGAGATTTCCAGCTCAAGTCACACACAAGCATGTTGGGCTGGGATCATACTGGCCATCAATGGAGCTGCACAATTCTGTTTGGATACTGACATTGTGGAAATAACATACACTGGATATGGTTTATGAGGGATTCAATGTAAGATGCCATCTGCTGCAGGAACCCTTCATCTTTATAACACATTCATTCAGGATTGGGTCCAAGGTACAAAATTACAGAAGGGATATACTTGCAATACATAGTTGTTTACTTGTCATTGTTACAAATGTTGAACTGCACTGGACCAGCGCCATGTGCTAGTCCATTGACCAGTCTGCCCCACACACATCTCCCTGTTGTTCAGGTATGTCTCTAACCAGTCTATTGTGAGGGATTGTGTGACTAACTGTACAGCTCAAGTTAGGAAGCTCACTGAACAGATTTTGGAGATGACCAGTGTTTTTGGAGATCGTGGTGTGGGCCAGTAAAACTGTGCCTGAATGTAGGTTTTTTCTCAATGTCATTTCCAACAGCTTTTCTGCCTGCAAGATGGTGTGTTCAATGAACTGGACATGAATTGTATGATTACTATAGTCACTGAACTGTAATACTTAGGTGTGCGCTCTGGTAAGTCAATTATTGTTCACTTCAATTGCTTTTAACTGAAAAACAATGATGTTTGGTTTATTTTAAAATATGTAAAAAATAAAGTGATATTAATTCATCATTATACAGAATGTAAAAGTGACCTGCTGTATATTTCCCACAGACTAATCAAGCAACAATCAGATATTGTCTGGAAAGCAAGATTATGTCCCAGGCAACATCACCATCCTCTGTGGTAGGTTCTGTCCCACTGACAGGACACAGCCAGGCAGAGGCGGACAGCTCCTTGACATATAGTCAATATGGGGAGGCATGGTGGCTCAATGGTTAGCATTACTGCCTCATAGCACCAGAGACCCAGGTTTGATTCCAGCCTTGGGCCACTGCCTGTGTGGAGTTTGCACATTCTCCCTGTGTCTGCATGGCTTTCCTCCCACAGTCCAAAGAAATGCAGATCAGGTGAATTGGCCATGGTAGTGGGTTGCTCTTTGGAGGGGGTTGGCGTGGAATGGTTGGGCAAAAGGGTCTGTTTCCACAGTGAAGGAAATCTAAAATAATCATAGTGCTCAGCATTGATGTTGGATCCTGTGGCGGCTAGACTGCTCTGCGGCAGGTTATGGGGAACCAATAAAAGGGAAACCAAAAATTGACGACATCATCACCGATCTGCCTGCTGCAGATACACTCCTCCATTTCATATATCGGTAAGAATGGTCACTGCACAGTCTTAATGGGGAACAAGGGCTAACTTCACATTTTGCAGACCCTCCACACTGTGATATCTACTGAATGGTACAGACTTTAAACAGATTAAGCAACCAATGACGATGCATCCATGAGGTATAATGGCCCATCGGCAGCAGCACAATCATATTCTGTACAACTCATACAGTCTGCAACTTCCTGGACAGACATAAATCCCACTATACAGTAACCACCACGGTCCGAAAACTCTCCCACTGTACATTAACCATCACAGCCCGACATACCTCCCACTGTACAGTAACCACCACGGCCCGACAAAACTCCCACTGTACAGTGACCCTCACGGTCCAACTACCTCCCACTGTACAGTAACCATCACGGCCCGACATCTCTCCCATTATACAGTAAACATCTCGGTCGGCATACCTCCCACAGTACAGTATCCATCACACCCCGACATACCTCACACTGTACTGTAACTGTCACGGCCCGACATCCCCCCCCCCCACCCACTGTACAACAGCCATCACGGTCCGACATCCCTCCTACTGTACAGTAACTATCACAGCCCGACATACTTCCCACTGTACAGTAACTATCACAGCCCGACATACCTCCCACTGTACAGTAACTATCACAGCCCGACATACTTCCCACTGTACAGTAACCGTCACGGTCTGACATACCTCCCACTGTACAGTAACCATCACAGCCCGACATACTTCCCACCGTACAGTAACCGTCACGGTCTGACATACCTCCCACTGTACAGTAACCATCACGGTCTGACATACCTCCCACTGTTCAGTAACAATCACACCCCGACATACCTCCCACTGTACAGTAACCATCACACCCCGACATACCCCCCACTGTACAGTAACCTCACGGCCCGACATACCTCCCACTGTACAGTAACCATCACGGCCCGACATACCTCCCACTGTACAGTAACCATCACGGCCCGACATACCTCCCACTGTACAGTAACCATCACGGCCCGACATACCTCCCACTGTACAGTAACCATCACGGCCCGACATACCTCCCACTGTACAGTAACCATCACGGTCTGACATACCTCCCACTGTTCAGTAACCATCACACCCCGACATACCTCCCACTGTACAGTAACCATCATGGCCCGACATAACTTCCACTGTACAGTAAACATCACGGCCAGGTATACCTCCAACTGTACAGTAACTGTCACGGTCCGACATAACCCCCCCTCTACTGTACAGCAGCCATCACGGTCCGACATCCCTCCCACTGTTCAGTAACCATCACACCCCGACATACCTCCCACTGTGCAGTAACCATCACAGCCCGACATATCTCCCACGGTACAGTAACCATCACACCCCGACATACCTCAAACTGTACAGTAACCGTCAGGGAGAGACCTACCTCCCACTATACAGTAACCATCACGTCCCGACATACCACCCACTGTACAGTATCCATCACGGCCCGACATACCTCCCAATGTACAGTAACCATCACGTCCCGACATACCACCCACTGTACAGTATCCATCACGGCCCGACATATCTCCCACTGTACAGTAACCATCACGGCCTGACATACCACCCAATGTACAGTAAGCATCACGGCCTGACATACCTCCCACTGTACAGTAACCATCACATCCAGACTTACCCCCCACTGTACAGTAACCATCACGGCCAGACATACCTCCCACTGTAGATTAACCATTACAGCTCGACATTCCTCCTACTGTACAGTCACTGTCACACGGCCCAACATACCTCCCACTGTACAGTCACTGTCATGGCTCGACATACATCCTACTGTACAGTAAACATCACAGCCCGACATACCTTCCACTGTACAGTAACCATCATGGCTCGACATACCTCCCACTGTACAGTAACCATCACGGCCCGACATACCTTCCACTGTACAGTAACCATCATGGCTCGACATACCTCCCACTGTACAGTAACCATCACGGCCAGACATACCTCCCACTTTACAATAACAGTCACAGCTCGACATACCTCTCACTGTACAGTAACCATCATGGCCCAACACACCTCCCACTGTACAATAACAGTCACAGCTCGACATACCTCCCACTGTACAGTAACCATCACGGCCCGACATACCTTCCACTGTACAGAAACCATCACGGCTCGACATACCTCCCACTGTACAGTAACAATCACGGCCTGACATACCTCGAAATGTACAGTAACCATCACGGCCAGACAATACTCCCACTGTAGAATAACAGCCACAGCTCGACATACCTCCCACTGAACAGTAATCATCACGGCCCGATATACCCCCCAGTGTACAGTAACCATCACGGCCCATCATACCTCCCACTGTACAGTAACTGTCACAGCTCGACATCCCTCCCACTGTACATTCACTATCACGGCCCAACATACCTCCCACTGTACAGTCACTGTCATGGCTCCACATACCACCCACTGTACAGTAACCATCACGGCCTGACATACCCTCCACTGTACAGTAACCATCACGGCCTGACATACCCTCCACCGTATTGTAATCCTCACGACCTAACATACCTCCCACTGTACAGTAACCATCACGGACCGACATACGCCCCACTGTACAGTAACCATCACAGCTCGACATACCTCCCACTGTACAGTAACCAAACCAGCCTGACATACCTCCCACTGTATTGTAATCCTCACGACCCAACATACCTCCCACTGTACAGTAACCATCATGGCTCGAGATACCACCCACTGTACAGTAATCATCACAGCCCGACATACCTCCCACTGTACAGTAACCATCACGGCTCGACATACCTCTCACTGTACAGTAACCATCACGGCCCGACATACCCCCCACTGTACAGTATCCATCACACCCCGACATACCTCCCACTGTACAGTAACCATCACAGCCCGACGGAACTCCCACAGTACAGTAAACATTATGGCTTGACATACCTCCTACTGTACAGTAACCATCACGGTCCGACATACCTCCCACTGTAGATTAACCATTACAGCTCGACATTCCTCCTACTGTACAGTCACTGTCACATGGCCCAACATACCTCCCACTTTACAGTCACTGTCATGGCTCGACATACCTCCCACTGCACAGTAACCATCACACCCCGACATACCTCCCACTGTACAGTAACGATCACGGCCCGACATACCTTCCACTGTACAGTAACCATCACACCCCGACATACCTCCCACTGTACAGTAACGATCACGGCCCGACATACCTTCCACTGTACAGTAACCATCATGGCCCGAAATACCTCCCACTGTAGAGTAACCATCACGGCCCGACATACCTCCCACTGTAGAGTAACCATCACACCCCGACATATCTCCAACTGTAGAGTAACCATCACAGCTCGACGTACCTCCTAATGTACAGTCACTGTCACACCGCCCAGCATACCTCCCACTGTAAAGTCACTGTCATAGCTCGACATACCTCCCACTGTACTGTAACCATCACAGCCCAACATACCTCCCACTGTACAGTAACCATCACGGCCCAACATACCTCCCACTGTAGAGTAACCATCAAGAGCTCAGTGCTGAGTACTGCTGCCTCACAGCACCAAAGTCCGAGGTTCAACTCCGGCCTTGGGTGTCTGTGTGAAGTTTGCACATTCTCCCAGCGTCTGCGTGTGTTTGCTCCAGGTGCTCCGGTTTTCTCCCACCGTCTAAAGATGTGCAGGTCAGCCGAATTGGCCATACTAAATTGCCCACAGTGTTAGGGCAATTAGTCAGGGTTAAATGTAGGGCAGGCGAATGGATCTGGTTGGGTTGCTCTTCTGATGATTGGTGTGGATTGGTTGGGCTGATGGACCTGTTTCCACAATGTAGGGAATCTAATCTAAACTCCAAGGTTCAAGTCAGGAATATGATGGAATAGTCACTTGTCTGAATGAGTGCAACTCCAACAGTACTCTCGTATGGACTTATGAGCAACAGACAACACAGTTGTGTGGGGAATATCCTGTCTCAGAAACGTGATGAATTATTTTGAGGAAATGACAAAATTGATTGATGAGGGCATGGGGCTCGATGTTGGCCGATTGGACCTTAGCAAGGCCTTTGATATGGTTCCTTATGGCAGGCTCATACAGAAGATGAAGTGAAATGGGATCAGCGGTCAGTTAGTAAGATGGATAGAGAACTGCTTGGTTATAGAAGACAGAGTAGTGATGGAACAGTGTTTTTTTGACTGGAGATGTATAAATAGATTGGTGGAGTTGCAAATTATGAGGATGATTGCCAGAGAATACAGCAGGATTTAGGTCAGCTGCAGACTTGGACAGAGAAAACACGGATGTAATTTTATCTGGGCAGTTGCGACGTGATGCGTTTTAGAACGTTTAATGCAGGAGAGAAGTATAAAGTGGATGGAAAAATTACTGGCCGCATCAACATCCGAAGTGATCTAGGTGTACAGCTCCTCAGTTCCCTGAAAGTGGCAACATGGGTGGATAGGGTGATCAAGAAGATTGACGGCAAACTTGCAGACATACACCGCAGCATGCAGTATGAACATTAGCAGGTCACATTGCAGCTGTACAGAAACTTAGTTCGAGGTACATTTAGAACAGTGTGTACAGTACTGGTTGCCACACCAGCAGAACGATATGGAAGTGTTGGAGATGGTATGGAAAAGTTTTACCAGGATCTTGTCTGGTCTGGAGGGCATTAGCCAGAAGGAGATATTGAACAAACATGGTTTGTGTGCAGCTATGGGGCTACCTGATAGATATTTACAAAATTATCAGAGGCATAGATAGAAGGACAGTTCGGTTTTAGGTAAAAGGTAAAAAGTTCAGGAGATGTGATAGGTAAGGTTTTTTTCCGCTGTTCCAGACAGCATGTGAAAATGCCTGGAATGCACTGATAGAGGGGAAGAAGCCAATATAGCAAGGTTTAAGAGGCATGTTGGCACAAGTATTACTAAGTAGGGAATAGAATGACATAGAAGGTATCAGAGCAAAAACTTTTATTTTAACTTTAGAATGGCATCATGTGTCAGTGCGAGTTTGCTAGGATGAAGGGCCTGTTCCTGTGCTGGACTGTTCTTTAAAACAAGATTTGTGCGGGAATGGCAAGATGTTGACTGAATGATGACTGATGATCAACAGCCACATTCAATGGATCTCTCAACAACTTGCAGCTTCATACCCTCCCACCCACAGCAGGGAAAATCAATATGGAGAATTGGACGTGAAAGTCCGAGCTGGTAACTGGTGACTTCATCTCGCCCCTCGCTCCGACGGCCTTCTATCTTGGACACCAACATCTCGGCGGACACTGCACAGACAGAAGCTGCATGTACTCCACACCCACCAATGCAGGCATCTGACACATGCCAGCCTCACCATGCCATCCCAGCACATTTCCGACACACTGACAGTATGCTTCTGTACTTCAATGCTGCAGCTCAGGGTGCACTGACAACTCTCCTTGCAATACTCCTGCAAGGACACTGTGCTCAGGGACACACACCCAGCTCATGGACTGTCCCTCTGGGCTGCTCACTCCGTGTTTGTACACACTCAATGCTGCTGCAAGGACACTGTGCTCAGGGACACCCACCCAATTCATGGACTGTCCCTCTGGGCTGCTCACTCGGTGTTTGTACACACTCACTTTGAACTGACTTGAATAGTCACAGAATTATTGCCTTGCCTTACCCTGCCCTCAGCAGTATTTCCCCTTAGCCAGAGCTACCAGGCTCACCCGCCTGCTGCATTGTTTTGGTGTTGAGCACAGACACAAACCCAGGAAGCTTGATATCATTGTCCACAGTCAGTCACGGTGCCTAGTGCAGTGAGACAAGAGGTGTCTCAGATCTCAGTCCGGGAGCTTGGACACGGTCAGTCAGCCTTTCATGGTTGTTAGGGTCAGGATCCTTCCCCTGTGATGGGGTGAGGAGCTTAATGTTGGGGAAACCCCTATTCCTCTTGGCTCTTTCTGCACTCGTGTGGGGTGGTTCCTTCCAGGGAAGTGGAATTGCTTGTAACAGTTGGTACAGACCGAGAGAAGGTGCTGCATTCAGTGACAGTGGGAGAACATGAGCCTTTGTGGGAGGTGGGTGCAGTAACAGAGAGACAGTGTGGGCGAGGTCACAAAGTGCAGATGGTGGCACTTACCATGGTGACGTGGAGATGGTCACTGACCTCCTTCCGACACTGCTTGGCATTCACTAAGAAGGCTGGCACCTCACTGACACAGGGATCAACCTCCAACCAAGCTGGCAGGGTGTAGTATCATGGCCTTCCTTGCCAGTCCTGGAGGAAGATAATGTCCCTTTCTTGCACCGTGCCATCCACCAGAACCTCAGCGGCTTGGTCTCAAAGTGAAACCCCAGTTTTACCCCCTCTGCCATGTCCAGGCCAGTTTCGGATTGACAATCCAAGAGTATAATGACTTTTTAAAGATGGCCCCTGTAACAGGAAGGCTGGTGCATTCTGGGATATCCAGGCAGTGGGCAGTTGTTATGACAAAGGGAAAAAAATACATCTGCTTAGTGTCAAATGAGAGGAAGACCATGTGGCCAGGGAAGGTAGTTAATGAGACAGATTGGGGATGGTATCATGAGAAAATGCACTTCACCTTGTGGAGAGAAACCCTCCATGAAACCCGTCTAAAATGAGACTTGACCAAATCATTAGATGGCTTAGGCCTCTGTCTGTCTGAACTAAAATAGGGATGCAGTGTGAAATATTGGGAGCAACAAACTTGGAGCGGAGAATTTTACAGGAGATTCAAATCCTTAAAATAGCGGTAACACAATGTTTCAGACTGTTAAAAGGAGCCGGGGAAAATTCCCTGTCTTATAGTTACCCACATTATCCAATCCTCACTGGATGCAGGGATGGTGCCGGAGGACTGGAGAATGGCTAACACCGCAGCTTTGTTTAATGTGGAGCAAGGGAATGACTGAATAGGTCGTGGCTGGAATTCTGAGACAGTGGATAAACGGTCACTGAGGAAGTCCCTGGGACTCCAGGATGGTCAGTCTGGATTTGTTCAAGGAAGATCGTGTGTAATTAATCTAACTGTGTCGGTCTGAGGCAGTAACCTGTAACTGCATGAGAATTACTTGGATTTGACGAGAGATTCCGTGGCAGACAGTTTAAAAACAGAAACTATAGGATCCAGGTGAATGGAACAAACAACCCAGAGAAGTGCAAGGCAAGGCATTTGGGGACATCGACAATAGAGAGATATGTACAATAAATGACAGTATAGTCAGTGTGGGCAGAAGGAAGCTGGAAACATTAATAATCTTGTTAATATAGCAAATGGCATTATTTCCTCTATCAGACAAAATACGGAACTTCAAAGCAGCAAGCTTATGCAGGAACTGTATAAATAATGAGTTCAGTCACAGCTTGGGCACTGTGTACAGTTCTGGTCACCCCATCACATGGAAGGATGGAATTGGACTGGAGAGGGTACAGAGGAGATTTGTTATCCTGTGACAGTGGAAGTGCAGTTATGAGGAAAAATTGAAATGGTGGATGCTGACAGGAGATTTGATTGGGGTGCACATATTGTCAGGAGCCTGGTTAGAAAGGGAGAGAATACCTTGTTCCTGTTGAAGAGCTCAGTTACGAGCGGCGAATATTTAATGTAATTTGTTGAAATATTTGAGAAGTGGTGAGGAAAGTTGTTATTTCACCCAGAGTATGGTCGGGATCTGGGTGACACACATGGAAGCCGAGTAGCGGCAGAAACTCTCAAACTATTTTAATAACGTGCCTGGATCTGCACTTGAAGTCCTACACTGTCCGGGGAGACAGAACTAGGCTTTAAAAAACGTCACATCTTTACCAACACAGACAGTGGACAGAGTGATCTCCTCTATACTATGCTATTTTCTGAATTTTTCAAAGGTTACCAATGTTTGACATGATCAATACGCAGGGATGAGCGGTGAGGGCAGGGAGGAGCAGTGTGTAAATTGATTAGATCCCATTCTTTATACACAATGCTACTTCACTGTGTTGGCCTATTTAACCTTCCTGTAAAAATGGGAAAAACCTTTGTTTATGCAGATCTCAGTCATGGTCACACTGCAGCAACATCTCCATAATCCCAGCTCAATCTGACCTGGTTCACTCTATTGAAATCTGCAATTTCACTGGCCTTGCTGAAAGGTTCCCAGCTTCATTCTTGCCCCATTGAAGGCTGCTCTCAGTCAACTAATGTTTCTCACTCTCAATCATTGCACATCATTCTCTACCCTCACCCTGATCTTTACAATAAAATGATCGCTGCGCCCCAAAACGTTCCCCTACTGACACTGGATCCACTTGCCCCACCTCTTTCCCAAGGACCAGGTCCAACAGTACATGCCCTCTTGGGCTGGACACATACTCCTGCAGTCAGCCCTCCTCCATGTAGCCCAGGAACACTTGCCCCTCGTGACCTTTCACCACCAGTATCCCTGTCTATATCTGAAACATTAAGTTTCTCAGTATAACCGATCTGTAGTATTCTCATCGCTCTCAAATGAACCTGCCTATTTATTCTCTCCATCCTTTCCAATGGTTACTGGCTGACAGACTGTACCTCACAGTGTAATTGTACACTTGTTGTTCTGTAGCTCCAGCCAAATTCATTCTGTTCTTGGACGTATCCTCTTTCTCTTGGACTCCTTAACTAACGCTAATCTAAACCAATACTTCTACCTTCATCCTTTCCCTTCCCTTCTATCATTTCAGAATCCCTTATACCCAGCAATATTTAGCACCCAGTACTACCATTCCTTGAGCCAGCTCTCGGTGATTCGTCCATCAGATTTCCACAATCTGCATCTGGAACTCCGCATATTCAGAGTATTCACGTCCATACAGTGTACCTCAGATTAAGGCTTTCTTTCTTACACCATCTTCCACTGTTAAACTTGTTGTTGTAAATTAGTACCAACTGTATCTCCCATTATTTTGAGAATCCTGGTAGTCTCCTCTTCTATTCCTTTTTGGATCCTAAGCACACACCAAGTTATTTTCAATCCCTCCCACACACCCCGTAAGAAATTCAGTCCCAGCTCTGTCATGTTCGCCCATCCAGCTTGTACAGTTGCTGTCTTCCTCAGAACCAGTCCCAATGTCCCAGGAATCTGAAGCCCTTCCTGCTGCACCATCGTTCCAGTCACACTCTCATCTACCTAAAACTCCGAGTCCTGTTCTCACTTGTACACGGCAATGGGAGTTTTCCAGGGATTGCTACATTTGCGGAACGGCTTGCTAACCATCCACCGAGCTCCCTAAATTCTGACTCCCAGACCACTTCACCCTTCCTACCCAGGTCATTCCTACCAACAGGTACATGACCTTTGACTGCTCACTGTCTCCCAGACGAATGTCCTGCAGCCACCGTGACATTCTTAACCCCACTATCCTGGAATTACAAAAACACTGACACCTTCTTCACTTTCCTGACTCCCCTGTGCCTATTGCTTCTCCTTCCTTCTCCCTCCCCTCTTGTACAGTCAGGCTGCTTGTGGGGCCACAGACATGGCTCTGACTTCACTCCTCTCAGCAGCCAATACCTTCATCAGCTTCCAAACTGGGAATCTGAATTGGGAGGGAGACACCAGTATATTCTTGCATTCTCTGACTGTTTCTCTCCAATTGCTTAGTTCCCCAGACCCTTCCTTCTTCCAGGCCGTCATGTCTGCAGGGTGATCTGCTCTGCGTGTGTGATATCCACCTAACTCTCAGCATCAAAGATCTCTCATAGAGTCTCTCGTCACTGTCTGAGCTCCATGACCCAGTGTCCATCTAGGACACGAGCAGGGGGCTATGACTTCCCAATGTAACAGAGTACATTTTCCATCTGACAAGTATGTCTTACCATGTCTTAAAATACAACATGTCCGGAGTAACTTAATTAATTACTTAGAATGAAGTTAACATTCGGGAAATAGCAATATGGTTAAGTCCCTTATTCAACTGTGGCTTACTGAGGATAATATATTATATTGGATCACAATTTCACTTCTCCCTCTTATTTCTGTGTTCAACCCTTATTTCAGAAGTTGAAAAAATAAATTTGCTGACTTACAACAATTAACTGACAGTCACTAATAACAGTGTATTTATCAGCCAGTGACTTTACAGCCTTTCCTGTGATGGCTCTTGCATTTCTTTCAAACTCAGTGCAGGTAGGTCCCAGCAGCAGAAAATTATCTCTGTGACTCCCAGGTACGTGTAATCCTCCAGCTCCCTCTCCACTCTGCTCCCTCACAGGGTCACCATCTCTGTGACTCCCAGGGACGTGTAATCCTCCAGTTTCCACTCCACTCTACTCCCTCACAGGGTCACTGCCTCTGTGACTCCCAAGTACATGTCCTCCTCCAGCTCCCACTGCACTCTGCTCCCTCACAGGGTCACCGTCTCTGTGACTCCCAGGGACGTGTAATCCTCCAGCTCCACCTCCAATCCGCTCCCTCACAGGGTCGCCGTCTCTGTGACTCCTAGGCACGATCCTCAGTGATGATTTATATCCTCCCACATTGCTGCCTCTGTAACGCCCAGGTGTGAGTGAGCCTCATGTTCCTGCTCCAAGTTGCTCCCTCACATGGTCACTTCCTCTGTGACTCGGTGCTGATTTCGAGCCTCCTGCTCTGCTGCTTCTCTAACTCCAAGTCCCAGCCGGCCTCGATCCTCGCTGCTGATTTATATTCTCCCGCTCTGTGCTGATCTCTCTCAGGTTCTCTCCCTTTGTGACTCCCAAGTAATGGTAGGCCTCAAGCCTCAGCTGAGATTTATAACATCCCATTCTGCTCTGCTCTCTTACAGGATCGCTGTTATGCCTGGAAGACAGTGGGAAAGAGGAGGATTAGACAGAGCAGAGGGTTTTACAGTGATTGACCGAGCTATATGGGATGGAATAGGCTGACTGGGGAGCTAGGCAGACTTGCAGCAACTAAAGAAGTTTACTGGAAGAGACAGTGAGAGTTTCAGACACTGAAGAAGGCAAAGGAAATAGAGAGATGGTGGCTTATTCATGACGGAGCTTTGTAGAGTCTAAAGGGCTTTTTCTGAACTGGTTACGGTGATGTGTAGACTTCAATAAAAGGGAATTGACATCCAGCAAATGTTGTCTGGTCCTGGAGACTTGGATGGAGACTTGGATGTGACAGACTTGCATGTGACAGAGTGAGAAGACTTGCAGTAACTGGGGGGAATATAAACCTTTGGGGCACTGGTGGTTTTCAAGGACCCTCAGAACATGAGGAGGTGCAGAGAATGGGAGCATTCCAAATAGTGGGATTGTAGGGGCTGGAAGTCCTGAGATGTATAAGGAGGAAGAAAAGCACCAATTTAACACATACAACCATTATAATTATAGACATTTAGGAAGGGAACCTGTGCTGTCATTGATTACAGTTAGATGGAGAGTAACAGAAACTGAAGGAGTTACAATTTTAAAAAGGGAGAGAGTTTTGGTGATCAGAAGTTTAAACAAGAATAAAGAAATTTTAGTGATCTCTAGCACAGATGGGAATGGAGGAGGTGAGATATTGTGAGGAACCGTCAGATTTATATGGAGGGGAGGATGTCAGATATGAAAGGGAGAGCTGCATTATCTGTATGCAGATACAGACATGAGGAGTGTTGTAGCACCTGCTGGAGGGTACACAGATAACAACAGCAGTGGCTCAGGAAGGCAGCTCACCACCACCTTCTCAGGAACAACTCAAACTCAACAATAAATGCTGGGTCAGCCAACAAAGCTCGTGTTCATTAATAAATGAAGGAATAAAAGATCTACAAGTAGCACTGAGGTCACTCAGGCAGGGTCTTTCAACAGCCCTTCATAAACCCGGAACTACTATACCCTGGAAGGACAGGAGCTCCAGGTACCCGGGAACACCAGCATTTCCAAGGTGCCCTCCAAGACACGCTCCATCCTCCCAGCACTGTGTCTGTCCCTACACCCAAAGGACTGCAATGGGTCAGGAAGGCAGCTCCCCACCACCTTCTCCAGGGAATTACAGATGGGAAGGTAATGGTGAAACTCTACCGTTTACAGCCAGACTGAAAAATAAATCCAGCAGTGGGTGTGAAATGAAATTTCCGTTTCAGAACAACATGCTTAGCATGGATAGAGGATTTGTCTGATTGGCACAAGGCAGAGAGTGTGAAGAAAGGGGTCTTTTTCACGATGGGAACTGGTGAAGGGGGGAGCTCCGCAGGGGTCAGTGTTGGGACTACATTCCACGCATTATACATTAAGAGTCTGTACAAATGAAATGAATGGGTACGAGAAATGGGTTTCCAAGAACAATCCCAGGGATAAAATCTGTGTCATATGAGGAGCAGGTGAAGTCTCTGGGTCTGCACTTGATGAAGTTTCAGAGGCAGCGGCAGAATCTCATTCAAACTTACAGAATATTGAGGGGCCTGGATGGAGTGGACAGGGGCAAGATGTTTCCACAAGCAGCAGAGACTAGGGGCCAGAGTGAAGGGACGACCCTTTCGAATAGAGATGTGGAGGAATTTATTCAGCCAGAGGGTGATGGATCTGTGGAACTCACTATCTCATGGGACTGTGGGTGCTAAGTGATTCAGAGATAGCTAGGTTCTTGATGAGTAAGGAGATCAAGGGTTACAGGGAGTAAGTGAGAGAACGAGGTTGAGAAACAATTCAACCATAATCGAATAGTGAAATAGACCCGATGGACCGAATGGCATAATTCTACTCCTATAAATGATGGTCGTATGGACTGCGCTTTTTCCATAGGTTTCTAACTGTGCAGTTCGCATTTCTGGCATATTGTTTACCATACATTCCAGCACCTTCCTGATTATTGATGTCATTCTTGATTTCAGATCAACTGCAGAAAGCTACATCACAGAGTAACTTGGGAATCACTGTGTATAAATCTCAGAAAGGTGGTATACAGGGCAAGCAGGACATAGAGAAGGCAAATGGAATGCTGGCCTTGATTCCAAAGGGAATGGAGAATAAAAATAGGGAAGCTTGTAACAACTATAGAGGACTCCTGTCAGCCCGCACTGAGAATACAGTGAACAGATTTGGTCCCCTATCTGGAGGGAAAATGTCCTTGCATTGGAGGCAGCCCAGAGAAGGTTCACCAGGCTGATCTTCAAAATGGAGGGATATTGATGAGAGGAGGTGGAGAAGGTTGAACTTGCAGTCATTACATTTTAGAAAATGAGGCAAATTTATTGATACAACGAAGATTCGTGTGTTCTTACAGATTCGGTACTGAGACATTGTTTCCCTGAGCAAGGATCTGTAACTGGAGATAAAGGGGAATACAGACACCAGAGAAGCTAACAGAAAAAAAGCTGGGCTGTAGAGACTGGAGAATGTTACAGAGTTCGGGTGGTTTGAGATCACTGTTGGTGATTAGAGATCAGATGGTTGTCGGGCTGAAAGATGTCAAGGAGAGTTACAGGGTTATCAGTCCTGAAGGAGTTACAGAGATCAGGAGGTATATAGGGACTAGAGATTACTCAGATAGGGGTGGTCGTTGGAGCTTCAGGAGATACAGAGACTGGGAGGGTTGTCGGGACTGAAGATTACACAGATATTGGTGGTAGTTGGGACCATAGAAGATTTTAGAAAAAGGGAAGGTTGTAGGCACTGGAGATTAGTCAGATTGGGTGGTGTTAGGAGCTACAGAAAGGGAGGTTTGGACGGACTAGAGATTACACAGATCGGGTTGGTAGTTGGAGCTGCAGGAGTTTATAGAGACCGGGAGGATTGTTGGTGCTGGGAATTACACTGACATGGACAGTAGTTGGAGCTGCAGGAGTGAGTGAGATAGGGAGGATTGAAGGGGCTGGATCAGTTCACACAGCCAGGAAGAAGTGTAGGGATTGGAGGAACCAGAGATACTGAAGGTTGTAGGGCTTCAGGAGTTCAGAGAGTTAGTGAGGACTGTGAAGGCAGGTTTGCAGCATTCCCATCATTTACACAGAGATGTGGAGTGCTGTTGTGGAAGAGGTTACAGAAATCAACAGGGTTGCAGATACTGGAAGATATTACAAAGACAGTGAGCTGTAGCATTTGAGAAGGTTACAGCAACAGGATGCATTGAGGAGTTGGAGGCTGCTAGAGGTGTTAAACATGCTGTAGGAGATCAATAACCTTACAGCGATCAGGAGGATTGGAAGCTCTGGAGATAAAGAATTAGAATTGCAGTAAATGAAGAATATCACAGAGATGGGGAGTAACATATGAGTTAGAGGAGTTATAACATGAGATGAGCTGTATTCATTGGAGTCAGGGAAGATACAGGGTGATCTGAAGGGACCACAGGTGATCAAAAGGACAGTGAGGCTTCTCAGTATAGGATTGGGGTAGCTTACACAGACAGGGAGTATTTTATGGAATGGTGCTATTTACAGAGACTATGAAGTTGTATGGAATTGAGGGACGAACAGAGATATGGAAGGCTGTAGTTAATGAATTCATTTGTTGATGTCGGGTGCTGAGGTTCTGGAAATTATATGGACCGGAAAGCTGGACAATCTGTCAGAGCTTACAGAGATAGGAACAGCAATGGAGCCTGGAGACACTAACACAGATAAGGTGTATTGCAGACACTGGAGGAGGTTTCTGCTTTCGGAATGGTTGTAGGGGAATGTAACGTTTACACAGATAGGGGTGTAAGAGCTGGAGAAGATTTTGGAGATGATTAGATTGATAGGGAGACTGGAGGAGCTTACATTGACAGGGCGGGTGATAACGACGGGAGGATGTTACAGAGATAGTAAGTCTTGTAGAAACTGATCGGGAGAGTCACAAGCATTGGAGTTGGTTCCACAGATCGAGGGTGTTGCAGGGACCTGAGAGGATTACGCAGATAGGGAGGATTGTAGGATGTCCACATTTTCAGAGTGTTTCAGGACTGGAAAAGGTGACACAGTGAAGGAGGGATGTTGGAACTGTGGGAGTTCACACAGACTTGGAGGTTTGAAGGGTTTGGGACTGTTTATGGATAGAGGGACAATAATATGAAACGCAGAGGGAGAGTTTAGATTAGAAACCCTACAGCATGGGAACAGGTACTACGGCCCAACCAGTCCACACCGACCCTCCAAAGTGTAACCCACCCAGACCCTCTTCTCTCTGACAATGCACCTAACACTATGGGCAACATAGAATGGCCAATTCACCTGACCTGCACATCTTTAGAGTGTCGGAGGAAACCCACACAGACACTGGGACAATGTGCAAACTCCACACAGACAGTCACCCAACGCTGGAATCGAACCTGGGTCCCTGGCGCTGTGAGGCAGCATTGCTCACCACTGAGCCACCGTGCTGCCCCAAATTGCAGAATTACACAGAGACAATGTTTGAGGTGCTGGGAGGACTATAGGGAGTGGAGGAGCAAACAGAGATGTGGAGTGCTGTTGTGGATTGAAAAGTGTCTGGAGGTGTTTATGCAGATAAGGAACTCAGTAAGGTTGGGAGCAGGTTACTGAGGTCATGTGGTGCTATAGGCCAGTAGGCAGGTGTGTTATAGGGCCTGCAGAAGGTTACAGTGATATCATGTTCTCTTGGGGCTTGAGGATGGTACACAGGAGGGTATTTTGGTCCAGGCTGGAGGAGTGTACAGAAACGGGGGCACGTAAGTATTGTGCAAGACTACAGAAATAGGCATTATTGTACTGAGTGAAGGATGAGATTATTGAGATTCGGCATGTTATCGACATTGGAGCAATTTACACACAGGGAGAGTCGTCAGCATTGGAGTAGGTTTCAAATATACAGCGGGAATATGGGGGGGGGGGGTGGAGGTTATAAAAACAGGAAATTTTCTGGGAATTACAAGTATTCCAGACACTGGCACAAATGAGTTGGACCGAAAGGCATGTTTCCTTCCTCTATGACTCTATCACACGACAAGAGACAATGTGTGAATATAGAACAGAAAGATCCCAGGGTTCAATACCATCTCCTTGAGGGAGACCTGCTTTCCCCTCTGTTGTACTGATCCTCACTAAGACAGCACAGGCCTGGATTGATAACTGTCAACTTCCTATACTGACACAGGAAGGCTCAGTACAGCAGAGATGAAAGTAAACAAGAGGGTAGGGATTGAGCCTGGGACCATCATGCTCTGTGTTCGTGCTTCAACACTGTATCTGTGTCATGTCTTCTGGACCAAAGTTCGATGTATTAAATACACTCTGCTCTGTTCACTGTGAGTGATCTTACCGATCTGCAGGATTTACTGAAGGCTCCAGATCTCACTCTCCATCTCTCTGGCTGACCAACTGTCTTCAGTGTGGTGATGGACGAAACAGGAATTGGGAATTCTGCTGAGTCAGGAGCATCCTGAGTACCTACAGGAGACAGAGAAATGAACAGAATGGGAAATCAGACTGATACAGTGATGGTTACACATGGAGAATGGCACCAAGTCCCACAGAGACCTGGAAAATCCCAGTCTCCATCCCTGGTCTGTGCTGCTGCGTCTCCCTGGAGTGGAGAATTCTGTTGGCTCAGGATCTGGAGTAGCTGCAAAAGGTGCAGTCACCGGCATCAATTAAACCCTCACAGTGACAGATACCACATGGAGAGATACTGTGTGATATCACCAGAGTGCAGGATGGTATCACGATCAAACCACAGTCACGAAGAAGGTGCACTGGGATCAGTACTCAGGGATGAGGGAGCTATCAGTGGGCCAGGCAATGGCCTCGTGTTACTCTCACTAGACTGTTCATGCAGAATTTAATGCCGGTAGCAGGGATACCCATCTGACTACTTAATACCCTTTAAGTAAGGAAATCTGCTTTAGGCTGCCAGTCTAGACTACATATGAATCCAGACCCAGAGCAATGGGATTGAGCAATGGTCTGGCAAGCCACTCATCTCTGAGGCTGGTCAGAGTGGGCATGCGATGCTGGCCAGCCAGAGACAGCAATATCTCACGAGTGAATTAAAACTAACACTGCTGGGACCAGTGTCCTGGCCAGTCATGTCGGTAGGTTTATGGACAGGCTTTAAACTGACATGGAGGGTGCAGAGAGAGGGTACAGGTGAAAGGAGATTTCCAAATCCAAAGGGAAAATGTGAAGCCTCGGAACAGCATGGGAATGTGGCTGAAGACAAGCAGAAAGAAACAGGAAGGGACAGAGTTTAACGAAAACTGTACATCAATGAATCAGTTTGTGACAGGACATTGTGGGAAAGAGGAAATTATCATTTTTTTGGAATGGGCAAAGTATCTACAATAAGGTAATAGACTTGTGACACAGAGAAAAATGAGACTTAGTCGCCAGACAGACGTGGTTACAGGTTGAACAAAAGGTGGAACATAAATATTCAACAGTAAACAACCTTACAGGATCTCAGGCAGAATGGAAAAGCAAGATGGGAACCCTGACACTAATGGATAACAAAGGGATTACAGAGAAAGCATTTGGCCACAGATTATGCAGCTGAAACAGCCTGAATGTAAATTCTGGGTGCTATGTGTCGAAACCACAAGCAGGAGAACAGTTTTTATGCTGCCTTGCAGTATTTCATTGCTCATCCCTGCATTAAACAGGAATTCATTAGAATTTGTAGCAAAGGTGGTGAGATAAATTTTGGAGACTTCAATCTTTGTATAATCTGGGACAGACACATTGGCAAGAGTGATATTTTCCAAGATCCTCCTTGAATGTTTTTGTCAGTGTTTCTTTGAATAACACATTGTGCAAATAGCTAGGATGTAACTATCTCAGATCGACCGTTGGGTGATGAAGCTGAGTGAATGAGTAATATCACACCGAGATCCTCCAAAAAATTACACCGGAATTCAAAGAGATTATGACATTTTAAAGTGACCATAAAGCACACCCGAGCATCAGTAACAAAACCAATTACATGATTTTGAGAGAGAACTGACCAAGGTCAACAAAATGTCAGTCTGTAAATGAACAGTGGAAAACATTTAGACCCAGAGAGTCCTAGAGAGGTACAGCACATAAACATACCCTTCGGTCCAATTTGTCCACGCCACCCAGATATCCTATCGTAATCTCGTCCCATCTGCCAGCACTTGGCCCACATCCCACTAAACCCTTTTTATCCATATACCAATCCAGATGCCTTTTGAATGCTGCAATTGTACCAGCCTCCACCACTTCCTCTGGCAGTACATTCCATACAAACACCACACTCTGCGTGAAAACGTTGCCCCTAAGGTCCCTTTTAAATCTTTCATCTCTCACCCTAAACCTATGCCCTCCAGCTCTGGTCTCCACTACCCCAGGGAAAAGACCTTGTCTGTTTATCCTATCCATGCCCCTCATGATTTTATAAACCTCAAGAATGTCACCCCTTAGCCTCTGACGCTCCAGGGAAAACAGTCCCAGTCACTTCAGCCTCTCCCGATAGCTCAAATCCTCCAACCCTGGCAACATCCTAGTAAAACCTTTCTAAACACTTTCAAGTTTCACAACATCCTTCCAATAGGAAAAAGACCAAAAATGCACCCAATATTCCAAAAGTGTCCGAACTAGTGTGCTGTACAGCTGTAATAATCTCCTATAATCAATGCTTTGGCCAATAGAGGAAAGCATACCAAACACTGTCTTCACTATCCGCTTACCTGCGACTCTCCTTTCAAGGAGTTATGAACTCCAAGGTCTCTTTGTTCAGCAACATTCCCTGGGACCTTCACATTAAGTGTACAAGTCCTCCTCAGATGTGCTTTCCCAAAATGCAGCACCTCACATTTATCGAAATTAAACTCCATCTGTCACTTCTCAGCCCATTTGCATATCTGATTCAGATCCCGTTGTAATCTGAGGTAACCTTCTTCACTACCCACTATATCTCAAATTTTGGCGTCATCTGCAAACTTGTTAACTGTACCTCCTATGTTCATGTCAAAATCATTAATATAATGACAACACATTGTGATACAAGCACCGATCTTTGTGGCACACCATCATCCTCCAGTGTGATTAGATTAGATTACATTACATTACAGTGTGGAAACAGGCCCTTCGGCCCAACAAGTCCACACCGACCCGCCGAAGCGAAACCCACCCATACCCCTAACCTAACACTATGGGCAATTTAACATGGCCAACTCACCTGACCTGCACATCTTTGGACTGTGGGAGGAAACCGGAGCACCAGGGGGAAACCCACGCAGACACGGGGAGAACGTGCAAACTCCACACAGTCAATCGCCTGAGGCGGGAATTGAACCCGGGTCTCTGGTGCTGTGAGGCAACAGTGCTAACCACTGTGCCACCATGCCGCCCACAAACGCAGCCCTCCGCCACCACCCTCTGTCTTCTACCTTCGAGCCAATTCTGTATCCAAACAGCCAGTTCTCCCTGTATTCCATGAGATCTAACCTTGCTAAACAATCTCCCATGAGGAACTACTTCAAGCACCTCACTGAAGTCTATAGAAATCACATCTAATGATTGGCCCTCATCAATCCTTTTTGTTACTTCTTCAAAAGGAGCAATCAATTGCTTGAGACATGATTTCCCACACACAAAGCCATGCTGACTATCCCTAGTTACTCCTTGCCTTTCTAAATACATGTAAATCCTATCTCGTAGGATTCCCTTCAACAATTTACCCACTACTGATGTCAGGCTCACTAGTCTGTAGTTCCCTAGCTTTCCCTTACCATCTTTCTTAAATGGTGGCACCACGTTAGCCAACCTCCAGTCTTCAAGCACCTCACCTGTGATAATCAATGATACAAATTTATCAGCAAAGGGCCCATCAATCACTTCCCGAGCTTCCCACAGATTCCAAGGTACACCTGATCAGAGCCTGGGGATTTATGCGCTTTTATGCATTTCAAGACATCCAGCAGCTCCTCCTTTTCGATATGGACGCTTTTCAAGAGGTCACCATCTACTTCCCCACATTCTGTATCCTCCATTTCCTTCGCCGCAGTAAACACTGATGCAAAATACTTATATAGTATCGCCACCATCTCCTCCGGCTGCATACAAAGGCTGCCTTGCTGATCTTTGAGGGGCCCTATTTTCTCCCTAGTTACCCTCTTGTCGTTTATGTATTTATAAAAACCCTTTGGATTCTCCTGAGCACTATTTGTCAAAGCTATCTCACGTCCTCTTTTTACCCTACTGATTTCCCTCTTAAGTATACTCCTCCTGACTTTATATTCTGAGAATTCACTTGATTTCTCGTGTCTATACCTGACAAATGTTTCCTTCTTTTTCTTAACCAAAATCTTCATTCTCTCGTCATCCAGCATACCCTACACCCACCAGCATTTCCTTCCACACTAACAGGAATACTATGTACTGTCTCTGGAAAGCCGTTATCTCATTTTTGAAAGCCTCCCAATCTCCAATGATAAAGGTTTCAATCTCTTAAAATTGAATCACCCCAATTCCTGCATCTCACGAAACTGACACTTGAAAATAATAATAATAAAATAGAACATTCTAAACGAAGGCTTTGATGAGGTGAGCTCTGGTCAGTCCTGTCGATCTGGATACACGGAGATACACGGAGAGTACTTTCTACTAGAGCAGCACCAGGTCAGTGTCAGGCAAATATATTCACATCTGAACTCATATTTCCCAGCCTGGGAATCTGAAGCTGTGCACAGCCAATTCTGGTAAACATCAGCAAAATTAGGTCATCAAGATCGGCCCAATATCTAATAAAAAAAAAACAAATGAATCATTCAGACTAAAATATCCTTCAGGTTCCACAATGCAGTCACGGTCCCATCCTGCATGTTATATGAATCCCGCTCCCTCTAACCTCCTGCAGGATCTCCGTCCCTTCCTACATTTGTACCATCCTCCAGGTTCTGCAGCCCTTCCTACCTCCGTAACATGACCCGGACTCTACAACTCTTTCTTCCTCTGCAATGTTCCACAGAAGGGTACTAGATGATGGTGGGGCTTACAGAGTTAGGGAGGAATATCAGGATTGGAGGATTTTGCAGTTATTAGTAATATTAAAGTGGCTAAAATTGGCTTTGGTAGTTTTGAGGGTTCATGTCAATAAAGGAGGTTACGGAGATTAGGAGGATTGTTGGGGCGGGAAGCCGTTTCACAGTTTATGAGTTTTGTGGGGACTGGAGGAAGATACCAAAATAGGGATGGTTTAAGATTGAATGATTCTGCAGAAAACCTCTACTGGGTTAAAGGCAGGATTCTTCGTAGTGTGGAGAAACAGAAGAACCTTGGGGTCCACGTCCATAGATCCTTCAAAGATGCCAGCCAAGTTGATAGGGATGGTACGAAGGCGTGTGATGTGTTAGCTTTCATTAGCCAAGGGATTGAGTTTAAGACCTGTGAGGTTATGCTGCAGCTCCGTACAGCCCTAGTTAGTCCACACTTGGAATATTGTGTTATGTTCCGGTCGCCTCATTATAGGAAAGATGTGGAAGCTTTGAAGAGGGTGCAGAGATTTGTGAGGATGTTTTCTGGATTGGAGGGCAGGTCTAATGAAAAAATGTTGGGGAAGCCAGGGTTTTTCTCATTGGAATGAAAAAGGATGAGAGCTGTCTTGATCGAGGTGTACGAGATGATAAGAGACGTACGAGATGATGAGAGGCATACACAGAATGGATGGCCCGAGAATTTTCCCATTGTGAAAATGGCTATAAAGATGGGGCATAATTTTAAGGTACTTGGAGGAAGGTTTATGGGAGATATCAGAGGGTGTTACACAGAGGGTGGTCGGTATGTGGAATGCACTGGCAGAGAGAGTTACATTAGGGACATTTAATTAACTTTTGGAAATGCACATCGATTACAGTAAAATGAATTTCTCAAAATGGAGACCTGTGCCCTGTGGTGTTCCACGGGGATCCGTGCTGGGTCCACTGCTGTTTGTGATATACATAAATGATTTGGAGGAAGGTATCAGTTGCCTGATTAGCAAGTTTGCAGATAACACTAAGATTAGTGGAGTAGCAGGTAGTGATGGGGACAGTCAGAGAACACAGCAGTGTATATAGATCGATTGGAGAGATGGGCAGAGAAATGGCAGATGGGGAGTTCAACCGAGGCAAATGCGAAGGGATGCATTTCGCAAGATCCAATTCAAAAGTGAACTATACAGAAATGGAAAAGACCTGGGGAAAATTGATGTACAGAGAGACCTGGGTATTCAGGTCCATTGTTCCTTGAAGGTGACAACGCAGGTCAGTAAAGTGGTTAAGGCGGCATACAGCATGATTTCCTTCATTGGACGGGCTATAGAGTAAAAAAGTTGGCAGGTCATGTTACAGTTGTATTGGATTTTGGTTCGGCCACATTTGGAATGTTACATACAATACTGATCACCACATTACCAAAAGGATGTGGATGCTGTGGGGAGGGTGCAGAGGTTGTCTGGCATGGAAGGGGCTAGCTATAAAGAGAGTTTGAATATATTTTATTGGAAACACAAAGGTTGACTGGGAACCTGATTGATGTCTACAAACTCATGAGATGTGTAGACATGGTGGATAGCAAGAAGCTTTTTTCCTCAGAGTGTGGAATGCACTTATTGGGGGTCACAATCTCAAAGTGAGAGGGGAAAGATTTAGGACAGATATACGTGGAACGGTCTTTATGCAGCGGGTGATGGGGGCCTGGAACGCGTTGCCAGCGGAGGTGGTAGAGGCAGGAACGATGACGTCATTTAAGATGTATCTAGGCAGATGCATGAATGGGCAAGAAGCAAAAGGATACAGATCCTTAGAAAATAGGCAGCAGGTTTAGACAGAGGATCTGGATCAGCACAGGCGTGGAGGTTCGAAGGGCCTGTTCCTGTGTAGGAATTTTCTTTGTTCTTTTCTTCTTTGAATGGTCTGCAGGTTAGTTTGACCTTAGAATAGGATAAAAGATTGGCACATTATCAAGGGCCGAAGGGCCTGTACTGTACTGTACTGTTGTGTCCTAAATAGGGAGGGTCACAATGGCAGGAAAGTGTTTCGGGAGGCTGGAGAGGATGGGATCTGAGTGAATAGATACAATTAGGAAGGTTTGTTCGGAGTGCACAGGTAACAGAAACACCAATGATCTGATCTGGAACAGACGACCCAGGCTGGGAGGGCTGTGGGGACTGGGGTGGTTTCACAGGAAGGGAGGACCATAGAACCACGAGGGTGTTACAGAAATGTGGAGGGCTGTTGGGCCTGCAGGAGTACATGGAGCTGTGGAGGTTGGGAGGGATGGAACAGTTTACACAGATATGGATGTTGGTAGGATGGAGTGGTTTACACAGACAGGAGTGTTTTAGGTGAATGGAGAAGTTTAGAGAGAAAGTGGGTTGTATCGACTGGAGGACCAAACAGAGATATGGAGGGTAGTCATGGCTGATGTTTATAGATACAGGAAGGTTTAGGTTCTGCAGGTTAGTTAGATACAGAGGGTGTGGAGTCTGACAGATTTTCCAGAAGGGCAGTCATTTTGGTTGGATACAGTTTCACAGATAAGGGAGCATTAGTAACCTCCTCCAGAATGGTCAAAGTGGGAAGGGTTGTAGGGGAGGGTGGCGTTTACACAGATAGAGGTGTAAGTACTGGAGAAGGTTATGGAGATGAGTAGTGGATGGAGAGACTGGAGGAGATTACATTAATAGTGGGGTACTAGTGATGGGAGGATGTTACACAGATAGTGAGTCTGAGAGGAACTGAAAGCCATATGATTTGGGGTGGGATCTACAGGTTGGGAGTGCTGCAGGGACCTGAGAGGGCTTTTGGGTCTCCCCAGATTGATCATGTCTTTAGGACTGTCAGAGGTTACATAGATACGGAAACATGAAAGACAATGTGTGCCTTCCTCATTTTCCTGAACAGTGTGACGACACCTCTCATGGGCCAGGGATTCCTAAACCTGCTTTTCCCTTCACCCTAACAGGGACATACTGGATCCTTGAGATCACACGTTTAAAAGCCTCCCATTTGCCAGTCATTCCTTTTCATTCCAACAGACCGACCCAATCGATTTTAGTCATGATTTGGACGTGCAAGTGTTGAACCGGAGTGGGCAAAGTTAATAATCACACAACACGGGTTATAGTCCAGCAGGTTTATTTGCAAGCACTAGCTTTCGAAGCACTGCTTCTTCAACTGGTGGATGTGGAGCACAATCCTAAGGCAACAAATTTATAGAAACAGGAATGCAGTGTCATGGAATGAAATATTAAACAAGCTTAGATGAAGTCTTTTATCTTTTTACAATGACCACCAGAGCTTCTAAATCTAGCGCTTTCAAATATAAAGGGACCTCGACTATCCAAATATCAATTAACCCAATATCAGATTACTCAAAGGAGATCTTGAGGTCCCAATAGAAACATTACATCAAAGAGCCGTTTCAACCCTGATTGTGTTTTGTTTTTGTTTACACTGATTAAAACCGATCTCGGGTGACTGAATTGCTGCTGAGAACAGTCCTGGACATCAAGCCCAGGGACCATCTCCAAATGACTGACCTCTCACCCTCTCCCCCTCCCCACACTTAGCCGAGAGTTAAATATAGGGATAAATCCTAACCCCCCCCCCCCCCCTTCCCCAGATATTCTCTCGAACATTGTCCTGTATAGGGCAAAGGTGAAACTTTTTGAGATGTTGCAGTAAAAGGTTGTGTGTGGCTGTCTGAGCGTGTGTGTGCCTGTGCCTGTGCGCTGTTTCGAGACTTACCCCCGCAAAGGCAGTAGATGTCTTATGTTGGTGTCCACTCCAGCTGCCCAGAAGGGGGAGGGGATGATGGGGGCAGGGGGCCGGGGATACGGCCGTGGACATGGATTGGACAGTGGGTGTGGTAGGCGGAGGGCGGTGTTGGACGGGTTTGGGGACTGGCTGAGGTTGATGTCGACCGTGTTTAGGAAGTGGGGGCTAACGGCCAGTGGAGGGTGATGTCCGACGGTTTTGGCGGCAGGGACCGCTTTTCGTGGGTTTGGGACAGGTGGGGGGTGACATTGAGGGGCGGGTGGGGGCGGTGTTGGATGGGTTTGTAGGCGAGCGGGATGTGTTTTTGGGGTTTGGCAAGGTGTGGGGGCTTGCTCATGGCTTGCTGCTGCCTAGTAACCTGAACAGAGAGCAGACTGGACTTAAAACTACGAGCCCCAGAGGAAAGGCATTGAATCGATTAACTGAACACTCAATTATCCGAACGAAATAGTGCCCGCCCATCTCGTTCAGATAATCGAGGTTCCTCTGTAAACCATCTGGACTATAGCCTGGTGTTGTGTGATTTTTACCTTCACCCAATCAAACCCTGCTTGATCCTGCTGAATGGCTCCAATATTGGCCCAGTTCCAGTTTAATACCTAAATCTGTTAACCCGTCTGATCTTTTTCCATAACTCTGTTAAAACAAAGACAGTTGTGGTCATTGGACGCAATGTGCTCTCCGAATGATACTTCAGTCACTTGTCTGACCTCGTTTTCTGAGGAGAGATCCAGTGTTGCATCCGCCTGAGTAGCGTAGAGCCGTCTACGTCTTGGTTTCAGAAACTTTTTTGGACACATTATACAAATTCTACCCAGTACAGGCCTTTTACACTCTGGGTGACCCAGTCAATCCAGGGGAAGTTAAAATCTCCATCTAATGCTATTCTATTATTTTTATAGATACCTGCAAACTCACGACACATTTTCTCCTCTAGTACCCACTGGCCATTTGAGGGTCTAGAACACCATCCCTGCAAACAGACCATCCCCTTTTTGTTTCTAACTTTTAAATATATGGCCTAATTTGATGGTCTCTAAGCACTGTTGTTATGTCCTTCCTAATCAAAGGGGCAGCTCCCTTCTCACTTACTTGTCATTCTGTCACGCCTGTAGCTTCTGTATCCTGGAACAGTGAGCTGCCAGTCCTGCCCTCTCTCAGCCATGTTTCTGTTACAGCTGTAATATCCCAGTTCCCAGAGCTAATCCATGCTCAGCTCATCTGCCTTACTAGTCAGGTCTAGTATGTTGAAACAAATGCCCTTTAAACTAGCAGTCTTTACCCTCCCTCGACTATTCCCCTGGCTATCCTTGATCTTGATGGCTGATGTACTTTCCTCTGACTTTTCGATGGTCCCTCTCTTACTCAGAGTCAAAACTCCCTGCCAAACTAGTTTAGATCCTCCTGGGTAACTCGAGAAAATTTCCTCCCTGGGATATTAGTGCCCCTCTGCTTCAAGTACAAACCATCCCCTTTGTACAGGTCACCTCTACCCCAGAAGAGATCTCAATGGCCCAAGAACTGAAAACCCTGCCCGCTTCACCAGCTTCTTAGCCACATATCCATCCGGCTTATCTTTCTATTTCTATCCTCACTGGCACGTGGCACTGGGAGTAATCTGGAGATCATTAATATCAATATCCTCCCTTTTTGACTTCTCCCCTAACTCCCTGTACTCATTTCACAGGACCCCATCCCTTTGCCTACTTCTGTCATATGGACCGATGTGCAATATGACCTCTGGCTGTTCACCCTCCCCCTTCAGAATGTTCAGTAACCGCTCAGAGACATCCTTGACCCTGGCATCCGGGAGGCAGCACATCATCCTGGGGTCTCCTCTGCAGCCAAACAGTCTCCTGTCTGTCCCCCTCACATCTGAGTCTCCTATCAGTATTGTAATCATTAGAGAGGATCTGGCAAACAGAGACTGGGAGGAACTCCCTGCAGTTGGGTCCATGTTAGGAAAATGGAGTATTTTAAAGTGATGCAGTGAGAACGCAGGGTCAGTGTGCTCTTTGAAGAGTGAATAGTAAAGGCAGCAAGTCCAGCGAATACTGATCAAGTGATATCGTGAGTTTGATAAAGAAAATGCAGTGCAATAAAATCAGATGAGGCTCTTCACAAGTATAGAGAGTGCAAGGGGATTGTGGAAAATGAGGGACAAACAATGGTCATGAAATATATTTGGCAGATACGATTGTGGAAAAGCCACAGGTATTTTATCAGAATCGTGAGAGTAAGATGATTCCCAGAGAAAGAGGGAGGCCTGTGAGAAAACAAAGGGATAATCTGTGCATGGAGCCAGAGGAAGCAGGTGAGGTATTCAATGAATACTACCCATCTCTATTCACACAGGACAAAAACATTGCAGCCAGGGATTTCAGTCAGGATGGTGAGGTTCCAGAATATGTTAAGATCAATAAGGAGGAGGTATTAAATATTTTCACAGGCATCAAGGTGGAGAGATCCCCAGTACCCAATGAAATGTATCACAGACTCTTATGGGAGGTAATGGAGGAGATTGCTCGGGCCCTGGTGGATATACTTAATACTTTGCTGGCCACGGGTGAAGTGCTTAATAACTGGAGGATCACTAATATGGTTCCTTTATTCAAGAAGGGTAGCAGGGAAAGGCCAGGAAATTCAGAGCAGGTAGTCTGACAGCAGTGAGAGGGTAATTGCGAACAATGCTAAGGGACAGGTTGAATCAATAACTGGAAAGGCAGGGATCGATTAGTGATACTCAGCACGGATTTGGAAGAGGAAGATAATGTTTGATGAAATCAGCTGAAATTTCTTTGAAATTACGATTGAAGATATTGATGAGGGCAGTGCAGATGATGTGGGTTCCATGGAATTCATTAAGGCCTTTGACAAGGGTCCACGTGGAAGCCTCATCCAAATGGGAAGAGCCCATGGGATACAAAGCAAGTTGGCATATTGGATCCAAAATTGTTGTGTGGGTTGGTTTTGTGATTGAAAGCCTTTGCCTAGCGGGTGTATCACAGGGATCTGTGCACGAACCATTGCTGTTCCTTAGGGGCATTAGTCACTTGGATGTGAACGCAGAAGGAATCATTAGTAGGTTTGTAGATGACATGAAAGGTGAGGATGTTGTCCACAGTGAGGGGGGTGGTCTCAGGCTGCAGTCTGAAGGTTGAGGCTGGGACAGAATTTCAAGAGAATCATTTCAATCAACAAGCCCGGCAAGAGCACAGTCGGCAATGAGGGAAAACACATCAATTAAGCTGCATTTACTTTAATGTAAAGGGCCTAACAGGTTATACAGATGAACGCACGGCATGGATGGGAGCATGGGATAGGGATATCACAGGAATTACAGAAACACAGCTGAGGGAGGGGCAGGACAGGCAGCTCAATGTTCCCGGGACAGATGCTACAGGAAGGATAGAAGGAGAGGCAAGAGAGGAGGGGGATTGGTGTTTTTGATCAGTGAAAACATCACTTAGCACTTAGAGAGGATATTCCCGGGGATCGCCCAGTGAAGCTGTAATAGCAGAACTTAGAAATATAGCTGGATGATCAGTTTGATATGACGGTACTGCAGGCCTGCAGTAGTCAGCGGGAAATTGAGCAGCAAATACGTCGGAGATCTCAGATATCTGTAAGAATGATAGGGTTGTAATGGCCGGGGATTTAACTTTCCAAACCTAGACTGAGACTGCCATAATGTTCGCAGCTTGGATGGAAGGGATTTGTTCAGTGTGTTCAAGAAAACTGTCTCAGTCAGTATGTAAGTGGTCCGACTGGAGAACGGAATGAAACAACACCTCCCCTCGGAAACAAGGGAGAGAAAGGGGCTGAAGTGTCTGTGGGGCAGCACTTTAGCAAAGTCGCCACAATTCTATTCGTTTGAAAATAGCGATGGAAAAGGACAGGCCTGGTCCACAAGTTAAAGATCAACACTGGCCTTACCCCAGTCCAGAAGGTATTCGGCAAGACTGTCCAAAAGTTGACTCATGGAGGCTATTTGAAATTAAAGGGATGTCGGGCAAGTGGGATTCTTTCAAAAGAGAGATAAATTAAGATTTCTGGGCCAGCATATTCCTGTTAGTGTGAAGGACAATGCTGACACAAGGGGGATACACTGGATGACTGGGGATATTGAGGTTCTGGTCAAGACAAAAGGGGACACATGTCCTATATAGCCAGCTGGATTAAGTCAATCCCTTGAAGAACATTGTGGGTGTGGTAATATCCTTAAGAGGGAAACCATGAGGGCCTAAAGGGGAACTGACAAAGCTTTGCCAGAGAAGGTTCAGGAAAATCCAGAGAGATTCTACAAGTATATTAACAACAGAAGATTAACTCGGGACAGAATGTGACCCCTTAAAGATCAATGAAGCCATCCGAGTGTGAACCCACAGGAAACGGGTGAGATCTGAAACAAGAAATTCACGTCACAACTTACTGTGGAAAAAAAATGCTGGGGAAGCAGGGAAATAAACAATGGTATTTTCAAAAGAGCCCACATTGGAGAACAGGAGGTGCTGAAGGTTTTCAAACACATTAAAATTAGACAACTCCCTGGGAACTAATCAAGTATATCCTAGGACATTGGGGTAAGTTCGGGAAGAAACTTACAATGATATTTCTATCACTGACAGCCACGGGTGGTGAGGTGGAAGTCTGGAGGGTGGCTAATGTTGTGCCAGTATTTAGGATAGGCTGTGAGGGAAAGCCAGGGGTCTAAACAACAATTAGCTTGATGTCAGTGGTGCGAATGTTGTTGGAGGCGGACACAAACGGACACAAAACGGGCTTGACAGTAAGAAACAGAGGGTAGTGGTAGAGGGTTGTTGTGCAGACTGGGGCTTCTGACCAGCAGTGTGCCATAAGGATCGGTGCAGGATCCACATATGTGCATTATTGACATAAACGAGAATATATGAATTATTGTTTGTAAATTTGTGGATAGTAAAATACATGTTATAATTGGCAGCGAATACAGTTATCAAAGGTGATCTTAATCTTAAGCCAGTGGGTCAAGAAATGAAAGTTGGGAGTTGAATTCAGGTGTTGGGTGTTGTTAAGATAAACCAGGAAGGCTAACACAGTGAATGGTTGGGCTCTGGACAGTGTTGTCTAGCAGAGAAAGACCAAGGGGTGCACTTACATTGTTCCTTGGAAGTGGCATCACAGGTGGACAGGGCGGGGAAAGCAGATTCGGCACACTAGCCCTCATGGGTCAGAGCATTGAGTAAATGGGTTGATACAGCATGATACGGCTGTACAAGACATTGCTGGGTCTCCAGTTGGTGTACTGTGTATAATTCTGATCATCCTGCTTCAGGAAACTGCAAATGGAGCAAAGATTGACGAAGATGTTACTGATACTGGAGGGTTTGACAGAAACAGAGAGGCTGGATAAGCTGGAAAGCAACACGGGGGGAATGAGATAGAGTTGGCAGATAAGGTTAAGGAGAATCAAAAAGATTCTGCAGCACATAAGTACAAAGAGACTACTAGAGAGACAATAGAGCCCCTCAAAGATCAATAAGGCCATCCATGCATGGAACCATAGGAAATGGGCGCAACCCAAAATGAATATTTCATGTTGGAACGTACTGTGGACAAAGACTAGGAAACAAAAGGAAAGAAACAGTGATGTCTTGAAAAGAGTCCCCATTACAGAAGAGTTGGTGCTGGAGGTCTTAGCACACAAAGGAAGAGAAAGCCCGACGTCCTAAACAAGTGTATCCCAGAACATTGTGGCAAAGTCGCAGTGGGGAATGTGGCTGAGATATTTGTATCAATATCCTTCGTATTTCCCTTGGGCAGAGGTGGCTGAGGGGTGACGTTATAAAGGTTTATAAAAACATGAGCGATATACGTAGGGTGAATAGTGAAGGTCTCTACCCCAGGGTACGGGAATCCACAACTAGAGGGAATAAATATGAGGTGGGAGAGGAAATACTTAAAAGCGACCAGAGGAGCACATTTCCACACAGAGAATGGTGCACATATTAAATGAGCTGCCACTGAAGTGGTAGAGAAAAAGTACAATTACATCATGGAAAAGACATTTGGTCAGGTACATGGAGAGGACAAGATTTGACGGGATAGGGACCAAACGCAGGCAAATGCGACTTGTTCAGGAACTGTGGTCAGCATGGCTCTTTCTCCAGTTATTGGAGGAGGAGAGTACTGAGATCAGGCATGTTGTCAGCACTGAAGCAAGTTACAGCGACAGGGATGGTAGTCTGGAATGCAGTATGTTTCATTTATGTTAAGGGACTATCGGGAAGGGAGGGGGTTACAGGGACAGGAACTGTAATAGGAGTTACAAATTATTGAAGACACTGGTCCACGAGACATAGTTTCTGAGCAGTGTTGGAGGGGGAACACAGAACAGAAAGATCCCAGGCAGCATTCCCACATGCACATGAGAAGCCTGCTTTCCTCTCTGTTATGGAAATGTGTTGCTGGAAAAGCGCAGCAGGTCAGGCAGCATCTAGGGAACAGGAGAATCGACGTTTCGGGCATTAGCCCTTCTTCAACCCTAATGCCCGAAACGTCGATTCTCCTGTTCCCTAGATGCTGCCTGACCTGCTGCGCTTTTCCAGCAACACATTTCCATCTCTGATCTCCAGCATCTGCAGACCTCACTTTTTCCTCTCTGTTATACTGATGTTCTCTAAGTCATCACAAGCCTTGATGGATAACTGTGACACTCCCGATACTGTCTCAGTACAACAAAACTTACAGTAGGGGTGGTGATTGCCAAGGGTGTGACTGTACTGTGCTCCCCCTCCAGCACTGCATCTATGTCATGTCTTGTTAGCCGATGTTTGGAGCCCTCTCATTGCTCTCTGCTCTGTGCACTGTGAGTGATCTTACCTCACTGCAGGATTTATTGAAGGCTCCACATCTCCCTGCCCTTTGTCCTGAGAATTCTGCTGTCTCAGGATCTGGATTAGCTGCAAGAGTGAGATACGTTAACAGAGGCAGCAATTAGACCCTCACAGTGAGGGATACCACATGGAGAGATACTGAGTGATATCACCAGAGTTACCAGGAAGGTAACAGGATCAAACAATAATGAAGGAAAAACAGGTTTAGTTTCATGATACACTGGTATCAGTGCTCAGGGATTAGCACCTTGTGAGCAGACGAAGTGATGTCCTAGTGGTATTATTGCTCGAGCATGTATCCAAAACCTCAGCTAATGTTCAGGGGTGGCCGTTTTGAACCCCATCAGCTGAAATGGTGGAATTTGAAATAAATTATTTTAAAAATAGTAATTGAAAATCCATAAATACCATTACTGATGTACAATAGATCCAAATACTTTTCCTTTCGAGAAGGACATCTGCCCATCCTCACGTGGTCTGCACGATGTACCCACAGCAAAGTGTTTGCCTCTCAATTACCCTCTGAAATGGCTGAGCAAGTTACTCAGCTCAAGGGCAGCTAGGTCTAGGCAACAAAGTCTGGTCAGCCAAAGGCACCCACATCCCATAACTGATTAAAAAATAATCCGTTCGGATGGTCCCACTGGAACACTGCAGGGACCAGTGTCCTGGCCAGTCATATCGGTAGGTTCATGGGAAGGGCTTTAAACTGACAGAGAGGATGCAGGGACAGGGTTCATGTGAAAGTTGAACTAAATCTTTACATCAGTGAATCAATTTGTGAGAGGAGATTTTGGGAAAGAGTAAATGATGTTTTTTATTGGAATGGACAAATTGCCTGCGATAAGATAGACTGATTTGTGACACAGAGATTTAGACACCAGGGAGACATGGTTATAGGGCGAACAAAAGTTATAACATAAATATTCAATGGTTCCCAAGCTTGCGGAAACTCAATCAAAATGGGTAATGCTAACAATAATGGATAACCAAAGTATTACAGAGAAAGCATTTGGTCTCAGATCATGAAGTAGAGTCAGTCTGAATATAATTCTGGCTACTACTTGCCAAGGCCACAAGCAGCAGAACAGTTTTTGCCACCGAACAGCATTCCATTGCTCATCACTGCATTAAACAGGAACTCATTGGAATTTTTAATAAAGACATTGCGATAATTTAGTGCAACTTCAAAATTCATATAATCTTGACAATCACACTGACAAGAGTGATATTCGAAGAGGAGATTGTAGAATTTTTTTTCAGTATTTCTTAGAATAACACATTGTGCAACTGGCTAGGGACGTAACTATCTCAGAGCGACCGTTGTGTGATGAATCTTAGTGAATGAGTAATGTCACCTGGGGAGATCCTCTGGGGAATTGTGATAAAGTGCAGTTTAAAGAAATATAAAGTTTTAAAGTGAATCACAAATAGGACAAGATACAACCAGAAACAAAAAACAGCCAATTACATGAGTTTGAGAGGAGAATTGACCAAGGTAAACAGGCTAAACAGACTGAAATATTTGCCTGTACATGAACAGTGGAAAACATTTGAAGGAATAGTATAAAACACTCAACAAAGGACATCCTATTGAAACAGAAAATCCTCAGAAAGAAATTCCCACCAGTCCCTCACTCAGGACAAAATGGATCATACTAGATTATGAGGCTGAGAAGATCGTCACAAATCACTTAAAATCCTGAAATCAGAGAGTGTTTAACCAGCAAGTGTTAAAGGTATTGCAAAGGGTCTGCTCGCAAGAGTAGAGCAGTGGGAAGGGGAATCATTGTCAGGAGCTATTGACATGAAAGGAACAGGGAGAAACGAAGGTGCTGAAGGTGGTGAGAGTGTTACATAGAGTGGTCAGGGCCTCAATGGTGTTACAAAGCCAGTACGGATTGCTGCAGCTGGAGGTGTTTGCAGAGGTAGTGAGGGGCATATGCATTTTTATTTATATATTCATGGGATGAAGTTGTCATTGATTAGACCAGCATTCTTTGCCCCACAGCTAATTGTCCAGAGGGCAGTTAAGAGGCAGCCATATTGCTATGGACTGGATGCACATGTCAGCCAAACCAGGTTAGAATGTCAGATGTCCTTCCCTCAAGGAGGTAAGTGAACAAGATGAGTTCTTCAGACTGATCTACACAGCTTTTATAGTGGCCTCACCGATGTCTTGTACAGCCACAACAAGACATCCCAATTCCTACTCTCAATGCTCTGCCCAGTCAAGGCATCCATCCCAAACGCCTGCTTCACCAGCCTGTTTACCTGTGACACCACTTTCAAAGAACTGTGTACCTTCATCCCTGGGTCTCTGACTGACAACACTACCCAGGGCCCGAACATTAACTGTACAGGTCCCATCCTGGTTTGTTTCACCAAAATGGAACACCTCACCTTTATCTAATTAAACTCCATCTGCTATTCTTCAGCCCACTATCCCAGCAGTACTGTTCATCCTGTTATATCATAGATAACCTTCTTCACTGTCCACTTTACCAACAATGTCAGTACCACCCAAAAAACTTACCAGTAAACCAATATTCCCATCCAAACCATTTGTCCAAATGACAATTCTGGAGCCACTGCACCGCTGGTCCCATGCCTCCGGTCTGAAAAAACAACATGTCTGCCACCACCTTCTGCTTCCTTCCATCAATAAAATTTTGTATCCAGTTGACTAGCTCCTCCTGAATGCCATATCCTTTTACATTGACCTGAACCTATTGCTCAGTTTACCATATGGGACGTAGAACACAGAACAGTACAGCACAAGACACCTAAGCCATGATGCCACGCCAACTTTTATCCGACGGTAAGATCAAACTAACCTACATACCCTTCATTTTACTGCCATCCATGTGTCTATCCAAGAGTGTATTAAATGTCCTGAATGTATCTGACTCTCCTTCCACTGCTGCATTCCACCCACCTAACAGCCTTTGTGTAAAGAACCTATCTCTCCTTAACCATCCATCAATCACCTTAAAATTATGCCTGCTCATAATAGCCATTTATGCTATGGTATAAAGAAGTGTCTCACTATTCACTCTCTCTGTGCCTCACACCATGTTGTTCACCTCTACCAAGTCGCCCCTCACCCTTCTTCACTCCAATGAGAAAAGCCTTACCTCCCTCAAACTTTCTTCATAAGAAATGCCATCCAGCGCAGGCAGCATCCTGGTAAATCTCCAATTTAACCTCCCTAAAGCTTCCACTGCCTTCCTGTAACGAGGGGACCAGAACTGAACAAAATATTCCAAGTGGGGTCTAACCAGGGCTCTATCGATCTGCAGCATAACCTCACAGCTTTAAACTCAATCCCCCAGCTAATGAAAGCCAACACAACATATTCCTTCTTAACAAACCTATAAGCTTGGGTGGCAACTTTGAGGGATCGATAGACGTGGAACCCAAGGTCCCTCTGTTCCACAACACTACCAAATATTCTGCATTTAACCCATTCAAGTTTGACCTTCCTCAATGAATACTTTCACACTTTTCCAGATTGAACTCCATCTGCTACTTCTCAGCCCAGCTCCGCATCCTGACAATATCCTGCTGCAACCTACGACAAACCTCCACACTATCCACCACTCCACCAACCTCCATGTCATTGGCAAAATTACTAACCCACTCTTCCACACCCACATCCAAGTAATTTAAAAAAAAAATCACAAAGAGCTGAGATCCTTGAACCGATCCCTGCAGAACACCACTGGTTACCGAGCACCAGGCTAAATGCTTCCCATCCATCATCCCCCTCTGTCTTCTATGAGCCAGGAATTCAGTACCCAGACAAACAGGTTGTCTGTATCCCATGCCTCTGTATTTTCTGAATGAGCCATAAATGTGTTTTATCACATTCTCAAAGGATTCAATAAGATTTATGAGGCATGATCTGACCCTACCAAAGCCATGCTCACTATCTCTTATCAAACTATGGTTTTCCAGGGAGTCATAAATCCTGTCTCTCACAGTCCTCTCCAATAATCTGCACACCACAGACATAAGAACATGAGGTCCATAATTACCAGGATTATCCCCATTCCCTTTCTTGAACAAAGGAGTAACATTTGCCAACCTCCAATCATCTGGTATGACTCCGGTGGACAGTGAGGGTGCAAAGGTCATCGCCAAAGGCGCAGCAATCCCTTCCCTCGAATTGTGCAGTAACTTTGGGTACATCCCGTCTGGTCCAACAGACTTACCTATCGTAATGTTTACATAATACTCAGCACAACCTTTTTCTTAACATCAACCTGTTCACATATATCAGTCCTTTTCACGCTGTCCTCAAATGACAAGGCCTCCTCTCAGTAGTGAATACTGAAGCATAGTATTCATGAAGGGCCTCCCCTACCTCCTGTAACTCTAGACACAAGTTCCCTCCACTATCCCTGACCGGCCCTAACCTCACTCTGACCAACCTCTTGTTCCTCACATCAGTGGAGAATGCCTTTCAGTTTTCCTAAATCCTTCCCAACAAAGCTTTTTCATGCCCCCTTCAGGCAGTCATAAGTCCATTCTTCAGTTCCTTCCTGGCTATCTTCAGAGTCCCCAGAGTGTGGGAACAGGCCATTTGATCCAACAACTGCATACTGACCCTCTGATGAGCATCCCACCCAAAACCATTCCCCCACCTTATTACTCTCCATTTACCCTAGCTAATGTGTCAATCCTACACATCCCTGAACACTATGGGTAATTTAGTATGGCTGATTTGGGCCGTTGGTGGAAACGGGAGCACCTCGAGGAACCCCACGCAGACACGGGGAGAATGTGTAAACTCCACACAGACAGTCGCCCGAGACTGAAATTGAAATCGGGTCCCTGGTGCTATCAGGAAGCCGTGCTAACTACTGAGTGATCTTACCGCCCCCAGAAAACCCGACAGAAGTCTAACAATCCTTGCGTCCTCAATCTTATGTAAGCTTCCTTCTTCCTCTTGTCTAGATGTTCTACGTTGGAACTTGGTCAAATGATTTGCTGAAGTCCATGTGGACAACGTTGACTGCTCTGCCTTCATCTATCTCTTGGCTACCTCATCAAAGAGTCAATCCGGTTTGTGAAACACGGTTTCCCAATCACAAAGCCAAGCTGACAATCTCTAATCAGCCTTTGCCTTTCCAAACATGCATAGCTCCTTTCTCTCAGAATCTCCTCCAATAACTTACCCAGCACTGGGCTCACTGCGCTGTAATTTCCTGGCTTTTCCCTGCAGCCTTTAAGTGATGGAACACCATTAGTCACCCTTTAGTCTTCCGGTACCTCACTGTTTCTGTTGATAATATAAATCTCTGTTAGGGATAATGCAATCTCTTCCCGAGCTTCCTACAATATTCTAGAATAACCCTAATGAGCTACTGAGGATTGATCTACCTTTATTTGTTTTAAGATTCCAGCACTTTCTCTTCTCGGTTGAATTTTTTTTCCAAGACATCACTATTTATTTCCCCAAGCTCCCGATCTTCCATGTCTTTCTACACGGTAAATTCAGACAAGATTTTTTTTGGTTTCAAATCTCACTCATCTCCTTTGGTTCCACACATAGGCGACCTTATTGATATTGAAGGGGCCCTATTCTCTTCCAAGTTATTCTTTAGCCCTTACTGAAACTTACATAAAGGCTTCTGAAAATTCAAATAGTATATTTCTGGGTTGGAGACAATTACACAGATCGGGAGGGTTGCTCAAATTGGAAGAGGTTCCTGTGGTCACGCAGGTTGGTGGGGACAGGGTGAAGTTTAAATAGATTAAGATTGAAGGTTTGAAGAACGATAAGGAAGTTACGTTTTTTTCACAGAAAAGGAAGGTTGTAGGAGCTGGAGACGTTTACCAAGATAGAGACAGATGGAGAGGGAGGTGAAAGGCAAATACATTGACATAGAGAGTGGTTTTGTTAGGAGGGGTTTACAGAGACAGACAGGACTGAGGGGTTTACAGGGATGAAGGAATTTAGTATCTACTGAAGAAGTTCAGGGATTGGAGAAACTGACAGAGACAGAGAGCATTGTGTGGACTAGAGAAGCTTCCAAACAGAGGAAAGATTATCGGGAACTGGAGGATATTACAGAGATCGCTAATACAGCATGGGCCAGGATTGATGCCTGGGACCTCCTGTGCTGTCTCAGGGAGGACCAGTACAGCAAAGGTGAAAGCAAGATCCTTACAAGATAGTGGGAATGAAGCCTAGAATGTTGCTGTTCCTTGCCCAGCTCTGTATCTATGTCCTGTCTTCCGGGTCTGAATACAGAAGGGCACTAACTCCTCCATGTGCTGTTTACTGCGAGTGATCTTACCGGCTGCAGGATTTACTGAAGGCTCCAGACCTCCCTTTCCATCTCTCTCTGGCTTGAGAAAGTGAGGTCTGCAGATGCTGGAGATCAAAGTTGAAACTTTATTGCAGGAACAGCACAGCAGGTCAGGCAGCATCCAGGGAACAGGAGATTCGACGTTTCGGGCACAGGCCCTTCTTCAGGAATGACAGGAGATTCGACGTTTCGACGATTCGACATGGAGAGATCATTCCTGAAGAAGGGCCTGTGCCCGAAACGTCGAATCTCCTGTTCCCTGGATGCTGCCTGACCTGCTGTGCTGTTCCAGCAATAAAGTTTCACCTTTAATCTCTCTCTGGCTGACCAAGCATCTTCAATGAGGTGATAGATGTGACAGGAGTTATCAACATCCTGATTGCCTGCATGAGAGAGAAATAGACAGAATGGAAAATTAGACTGATGCAGTGAGGATGACTCATGTAGAGTAGCACTGAGTCCAGCAGAGATCACGAAAATCCTAGTCTCTGTCCCTGGTCTGTGCTATTGCTGATCAGAGAATTATTTTGGCTCAGGATCTCAGATCAGCTGCAAGAGTGAGAGGAGCTGACAGAGGCAGCAATTAGAACCACACAGTGAGGGATACCACATGGAGAGATAATAAGCGATATCACCAGAGTGCTGTAAGGTTTCAGGATCAAACAATGGTCATGGTGAAAGGTTTTCGATTCATGGTGCACGGGGATCAGTACTCAGTGATGGGTGAACTATGAGTGGGACAGATGATGACCTCATATTATTCTCACTCGACTGCTCATCCATAATTTAATGCCGATGTCAGCTACACCCATCTAACTGCTTAATATCGTTTAAGGAAGGAACTCGGTTATCGACAGCAGGTCTGGCCTACATGTGACTCCAGACGCAGAGCAAGGAGGTTGACTCTCAACTGCCCCCTGAAATGACCTGGCAAGCAACTCAGCTCAAGGGCAGCTCGGGGGTGGGCATGAAATGCTGGCTAGAAAGAGACAGCAACATCCCAAGATTGAATTAAAAACAACGCTGCTGGGAGCAGTGTCTTGGCCAATCATGTCGGTAGGTTTATGGACAGGGCTATAAACTGACAGAGAGGATGCAGGTACAGGGTTCAGATGAAAGGAGCTTTCCAATCCAAATAGAAAAGGTGAAGCATTGGAACAGCATGGGGATGTGACTGAAGACAGGCAGAAAGGTACAGGATGGGACAGAGTTTACAGGACATTCTGGGAAAAGGTAAATTACAATGTTCTTTCTTTGGAATGGACAAAGTATCTGCAATAAGGTAATCGACTTGTGACACAGATAAATAATATTCGGTCACCAGAAAATGCGGTTACAGGAGAAACAAAAGGTTGAATATAAATATTCAATTGTACCCATCCTTGATAGGTCTCAGGGAGTGCAGGATGGGTAACCCTGACAGTATTGGGGAACAAAGGCATTACAGAGATAGCATTTGGCCTCAGATGATGCAGCTGAATCAGCCTGAATGCAGAATCTGGGTAACACGTGTCAAAAACACAAGCAGGAGAACAGTTTTCTAGGCTGCCTAACAATATTTCATTGCTCAGCCCTGTTACACTTTCCAATGAATTCCTGTGAAATGCAAAAGCACTGTGATAATTTTGGGAGACTTCAATCTTTGTCAAAAATGATATTCTCCGAACTCCTCTCCGAATGTTTTTGTCAGTGTTTCTTTGAATAACACATTGTGCAAATGGCCAGGGATGTAACTATCTCAGATCGACCGTTGGGTGATGACGCTGAGTGAAGGAGTAATGTCACACTGAGATATCCTCTGGGAAATTGTAGTGTAGTGGAATTCAAAGAGATGATGGATTTTTAAAGTGACCATAAAGCACACCCTACAATCACAACTAAAGCCATTTGCATGTGTTTGATGGGAGAACTGACCAAGGTAAACAGGGGAAACAGTGAAGTGTATGGCTGGAAATGGACAGTGGAAAACATTTACAGTCATAGAGATGTACAGCACAGAAACAGGGCCTTCGGTGTCCAACTCGTTCACGCCACCCACATATCCTAACATAATCACGTCTTATTTGCCAGCACTTGGCCCAAATCCCTCTCAACCCTTCCTGTTCGTATACCCATCCAGATGCTTTTTAAATGCAATTATTGTACCAGTCTCCACCACTTCATCTGGCAGTTAATTCCATACACGCATCACCCTCTGTCTGAAAACGTTGTCGCTTAGGTTCCTTTTATATCTTTCCCCTCTCACCCCGAAGCTAGGCTGTCTGGTTCTGCACTCCAGTACCTCAAAGATCTTGTCTGTTAAACCTATCCATGCCTCATGATTTTATAAATCTCTGTATGGTTACCCATCAGCCTCAAATACCCCAGCCCATTTAACCTCTCCCTGTAGCTCAAATCTTCCAATCCTGGCAACATCCTTGTAAATCTTTTCTGAAACCTTTAAATTTACACAACATCCTTCCCATAGGAAGGAGACAAGTATTGCACACAATATTCCAAAAGTGACTTACACAATGTCCTGTACAGGCAGAACATGACCTCCCAGCTCCTCTACTCAATGCTCTGATCAGCAAACGCAAGCATACCAAAAACCTTCTTCACTATCCTATCTACCTGCGACCCCACTTTCAAAGAGCTATGAACCTGCATTCCAACGTTACTTTGTTCAGCAATACTGCCTAGGAGCATACCATTAAGTGTGTAAGTCCTGCTGAGATTTGCTTTCCCAAAATGCAGCACCTCACATTTATCTAAATTAAACTCTATCTGCCACTCCTCAGGCCATTGTCACATCTGATCTAGATCCCGCTGTAATCTGAGGTAACACTCTTCGCTATCACAACACCTTCAATTTTGGTGTCATCTGCAAACTTACTAAATATGTTCACATCCTAAATATGTTCCTATGTTCACATCTAAATCTTTATATAAATAACAACAATAGTGGATCCAGCACCGATCCGTATGGCACTCCACTGGTCACAGGTCTCCAGTCTGAAAAACAAACCTCCACCACCACCCTCTGTCCTCTACCTTCAAGCCAGTTCTGTATCCAATTGGCTGGTTTTCCCTGTATTCCATGAGATTTAACCTTGCTAACCATGGTGGAAACTTGTCAAACACCTTATTTAGTTCCATATCGCTCACATTGACCGCTCTGCCCTCATCAATCCTTTTGGTTAATTCTTCAAAAACCACAATCAATTTCTTGAGACATGATTTCCCACGCACAAAGCAATGCTGATTATCCTTAATTAGACACTGACTTTCTAAACACATGCAAATCGTGTCTCTCATGATTCCTTCCTTCAACGTGCCCACCAGTGACGTCAGGCGAAACAGTCTGTAGTTTCCTGGCTTTTCCTTAGCATTTTGTTTAAATAGTGGCATGACGTTAGCCAACCTCCAGTCTTCTGGTACCTCACCTGTGTCTATCGATGATACAAATATTTCAGGAAGGGGCCCAGCAATCACTTCCCTAGCTTCGCACAGAGTTCTAGGGTACACCTGCTCAGGGACTGGTAAGGTCCAAGGGAGTGTTTCTGAACAAAAAGACCTTGGAGTGCCGGTTCATAGCTTCTTGAAAGTGGAGTCGCAGGTAGATAGGATAGTGAAGGAGGTGTTTGGTATACTTTCCTTTATTGGTCAGAGTATTGAGTATCAGAGTTGGGAGGTCACGTTGCGGCTATACAAGACATTGGTTAGGCCACTTTTGGAATATTGCGTGCAATTCTGGTCTCCTTCCTATTGGAAGGATGTTGTAAAATTTGAAAGGGTTCAGAAAAAAATTACAAGGATGTTACCAGGGTTGGAGGATTTGAGCTACAGGGAGAGACTGAACAGGCTGGGGCTGTTTTACCTGGAGCGTCGGAGGCTGAGGGGTGACCTTATAGAGGTTTACAAAATTATGAGGGGCGTGGATAGGATAAATATACAAAGTCTTTTCCCTGGTGTCGGGGAGTTCAGAACGAGAGGGCATAGATTTAGGGTGAGAGGGGAAACATATAAAAGAGACCTAAGGGGTAACTTTATCATGCAGAGGTTGGAACGTGTATGGAATGAGTTGCCAGAGGAAGTTGGTGGAGGCTGGTACAATTGCAACATTTAAAAAGGCATTTGTATGGGTATATGAACAGGAAGGGATTGGAGGGATATGAGCCCGGTGCTGGCAGGTGGGACGAGGTTGGATTGGAACATCTAGTCAGCATGGTCGGGTTGATCCAAAGGGTTTATTTTTCATATTGTACATCTCTATGACTCTATGACCTGATAAGGTCCTGGAGATTTATCCACCTTTATGCATTTCAAAATGTCCAGGATCTCCTCCTCTGTAATATGGACATTTTGCAAGTTGACACCATCTGTTTCCCTATATTCTGTATCTTCCATGTCCTCCCCACAGTAAATACTGTAGAAAGCTGGAGAGATGGGATCTGAATGAAAAGACACAAATAGGAAGGGTTGCTAGGATTGTCAGGAGTTAACAGAGACAGCAATGGTCTGACCCGGAGCAGACCATCCAGACTGGGAGGGGTGTGGAGACTGGAGGTGGTTTCACAGGGACGGAGGACCAGAGAGCCACAGGGTGTTACAGAAATGTGGAGAGCTGTAGGGTCTACAGCAGTTCATGGAGATGGGGAGATGGGGAGGGATGCAGCAGTTACAGGCATAAGAATGTTGGTAGGATGGGGTGGTTTGCACAGACGGGAGTGTTTTAGGTGAATGGAGCAGATTACAGAAATCTAGATGTTTTGATAGATTAGAAGAACAAACAGCTATGTGGAGGGCAGTCGTGACTGAAGATGTTTACTGTTATTGAAAGGCTTAGGTTCTGCAGGTTATTTAGGTATAGAGGGTGTGGTGTCTGATAATTTTACCAGGAGATAAGGACATCCATTTTGGTTGGAGACAGTTTCACAGATAAGGGAGCATTAGTAATATCCTGCAGTTTGGTCAAAGTGGGAAAGTTTGTAAGGGAAGGTGACATTTACACAGATAGGGGTGTAAGAGATGGAGAAGGTTATGGAGATGGGTGGATGATGGACAGACTGGAAGACCTGACATTGACAGGATGGATGATATCTTTGAGGAGAAAGTGAGGTCTGCAGATGCTGGAGATCAGAGCTGAAAATGTGTTGCTGGAAAAGCGCAGCAGGTCAGGCAGCATCCAGGGAACAGGAGAATCGACGTTTCTGGCATAAGCCCTGCTGCCTGACCTGCTGCGCTTTTCCAGCAACACATTTTCAGGATGGATGATAGGTAACGGAGGATGTTACACAGATAGTGAGTCTTTTCGGAACTGGATCAGATAGTCACAGGCATTGCAGTGAGATCTACAGATCAGGAGTGCAGCAGGGACCTGAGAGGATTGCAGTGTCTCCACAGATTGATCATGTCTTTAGGACTGGAAGAAGATACGAATAGCTTAAACTCTATGTACGCTGTTTTCTTTTTCCTGAACAGAGCCACAATATCCCTCATCAGCCAGGGATCCCTGAACCTGCCAGATTTTCCCTTCACTCTAACAGGGACATACTGGCCCTGGATCCTTGAGATCACACTTTTAAAAGCTTCCCGTTTGCCAGTCATTCATTTTCCTTCAAACAGACTCACCCAATCGATGGTAGTTATAGTGTGGAGGAGCCGGTGTTGGACTGAGGTGTACAAAGTTAAAATCACACAACACGAGCCTACAGTCCAGCAGGTTTATCTGGAGGCACTAGGTTTCGGAGCGCTATTTCATCAGGTAGTTGTGCAGCACAATCATAAGGCTCAGAATTTATAGCAACAGGATTGCAGTGTCATGGAATGTAATATCAAACAAATTTAGTTTCAGCCTTTCATCTTTTGGGATGATCACCTTCGCTTCGAAAGCTAGTGCTTCAAAATAAACCTGTTGTACTATAACCTGGTGTTGTGTGATTTTTAATTCACCCAATCTATCTCTGCTCGATCCTAACTAATGGCCCCAAATCTGGCCCTGCTCCAATTTCACACCTTAATCTGTCAATCTGTCTGATCGTTTTCCATAACAATGTTAAAACGAAGACAGTTGTGGTCACTGGATCCAAAGGATAGGCCAGGTAATTACAGAGCAGACAGTCTAATAGCAGGGGGAGGGAAATTATTGGGAACAATTCTGAGGGACAGTTTGAATCAATAACTGGAAAAGCAGGAAGCAATTAGGGATAGTCAGCACGGATTTGGCAAAGGAAGATCCTGTCTGATGAATTCAGCGGAGTTTTCTTTGAAATTACGATTAAAAATGTTGATGAGGGCAGTGCAGATGATGTGGGTTCCTTGGAGTTCATTAAGGCCTTTGACAAGGTCCCACATGGAAGGCTGGTCCAAAAGGGAAGATCCCATGGGATCTAAGGTACGTTGGTAAATTGGTTCCACAATTGGTGGAGGGTTGGTTTTGTGATTGAAAGCCTTTGTCCAGCGCGTGTACCACAGGGATCTGTGCAGGAACCATCGCTGGTTATTATGTATGTTAATGAGTTGGATGTGATAGCAGAAGGTTTACAGATGACATGAAGGGTGAGGGTGTTGTCCACAGTGAGGGGGATGGTGTCAGGCTACAGTCTGAAGGTTGAGGTTGGGACTGAATTTCAAAGAGTCATTTCAATCAATAACTGGAAATGTGTTGCTGGAAAAGCGCAGCAGGTCAGGCAGCATCCAGGGAACAGGAGAATCGACGTTTCGGGCATAAGCCCTTCTTCAGGAATTCTGAAGAAGGGCTTATGCCCGAAACGTCGATTCTCCTGTTCCCTGGATGCTGCCTGACCTGCTGCGCTTTTCCAGCAACACATTTCCAGCTCTGATCTCCAGCATCTGCAGACCTCACTTTCTCCTCTATTTCAATCGATAAGGCAGGCAAGAGCACAGCAGGCAATTAGGGAAAACCGATCAATAAAACTGAACTTACTTTGATGTAAAAGGCCTGACAGATAAGGCAGATGAGCGCATGGCATGGATGGGAACATGGGACTGAAATATCACAGGTATTACAGAACAACAGCTGAGGGAGGGACAGGACCGGCAGCTCAATGTTCCAGGGACAGATGCTAGAGGAAGGACAAAACAGTAAACAAAAGTGGAGGGAGAGTGGAGTTCTTGATTTGTGAAAAAAATCACTGCAGCACTTCGAGAGCGTATGACTGGGGATCATCCAGTGAAATTCTCTTAGTGGAACTGAGAAATAAGAATGAGTCATCACTTTGATATGACTGTATTACAGGCCCCCAATAGTCAACAGGAAATAGAGCAGCAAATATATCAGGACATCTCAGATATCCAAGAATAATAGGGTTGTAATGGTCGGGGATTTTAATTTTCCATAACTAGACTGGGACTGCCATAATGTATACAGCTTGGATAGGAGGAATTCGTTCAGTTTGTTCAAGAAAACTGTCTCAGTCAATATGGAAATGGCCTGACTGCAGAAAGGGATAACACCTGACCTCCCCTTGGGAAACAAAAGTAGGGAAAGGGACTGAAGTGTCTGTAGGGGAGCACTTTGACAAAATTACCACACTTCTTTCAGTTTGAACATAAATGTCACGTCAGAACGTACTGTGGAGAAACTCTGGGGAAGTCAGGGAAAGAAGCAGTGATGTCTTCGCAAGAGTCCACATTGGCGAACAGGAGGTGCTGAAGGTTTTAAAACGCATAAAATGTAGACAACTCACTCTAATCAGGTGTATCTCATGACATTGGGGAGGAGGGGGGTTAGGGAAGAAATTGCGGGGTCCCTTAGAGAGATATTTCTATCAAAGACAGCTACAGGTAATGAGCTGGGAGTCTGGAGAGTGACTAATGATGTGCCAGTATTTAAGAAAGGGTGTGAGGGAAAGCCAGGGACCTAAACACTATTTAGCTTGATGTCAGTGGTGCGAATGTTGTTAAAAGCGATTCGGTAGGGCAGGTGTTACATGCATTTGGAAAGGATTGATTAGGGATAGTCAGCACAGCTTCGTGTGTGCAAAGTAGTGTCTCGCACACTTGACTGAGTTTGTCGAAGAGGTGATTAAGAAGATAGATGAAGACAGAGCAGTAGACATTGTCCATCCTGACTTCAGCAAGGCCTTTGACAGGGTTTAGCCAGGTGCACTGGTTAGTAAGGTTTGATCACATGGAATCAGGGAGAGCGAGACAAACGGACACAAAATGGGCTTGATAGTAGGAGACAGAGGGTAGTGGGAGAGGGTTGTTGTGTGGACTGGAGGCTCTGACCAGCGGTGTGCCATAAGGGTTGGTGCTGGGGCCACATGTGCATTATTTACATAAACGAGAATATAGGAATCATCGTTAGTAAGCAAAATAAGTGTTACAGTGGGGAGTGAAGACAGTTATCGAAGAGGCTCTTGATCAACTGGACAAGTGGTTCAAGGAATGAAAGATGGATTTTAATTAATGGATTTTGTTAAGACAAAACAGGGACGACTAACACTGTTAATGGTAGGGACCTGTTCAATGCTGTCGAACAGACAGAGAGACCAAGGGGTGCAGTGACATTGTTCCTTGTCAGTGGTGTCACAGGTGGACAGGGTGGGGAAAGCGGATTAGGTACACGTGCCCTCATGGGTCAGAGCATTGAGCTGGTACATCATGATACGGCTGTACAAGACATTGCTGGGTCCCCAGTTGGAGTACTGTGTAGAATCCTGATTTTCCCGATTTAGGAAGCATTTTCTGAAACTGTATACGGAGCGAAGATTGACGAAGATGTTACTGATACTGGAAGGTTTGACTTACAAGGAGAGGGTGGCTAAGCTGGAAAGCACAACAGTGGGAATGAGATAGTTTTCGCAGATAAGGTTAAGGAGAATGCAAGGAAATTCTACAGCATACAAGTACACAAAAGCAACTAGAGAGACAATAAGGCCCCTCAGGTGTGGAACCACAGGAGATGGGCGAGACCCTAAATGAATATGTCATGTCAGAACGTACTGTGAACAAAGACTAGAAAACAAAGGGAAAGAAACAGTGATGTCTTGTAAAGAGTCCCCATTACAGAAGAGGTTGTGCTGGATGTCTTAGAACACAAACGTAGAAAAAGCTCTAGGTCCTGAACAACTGTATCCCAGAACATTGTAGCAAGTAGTGGCAGGGACACGAGCAGAAATATTTATATCATTGTCCTTCGTATTTCCATTGGGCGTAGGTGGCTGAGGGGTGACCTTATAAAGGTTTATAAACCATGAGGGGTACAGGTAAGGTGAATAGTGAAGGTCTCTACCCCAGGGTAGGGGAGTCCATAACTAGAGGGCAGAAATATGAGGTGGGAGAGGGAAGACGTAAAAGGGATCAGAGGAGAACATTTTTCACAGAGAGCATTGAATGAGCTGCCAGGGGAAGTGATGGAGAGAAGCACAATGACAACATGGAAAAGACATTTGGGTGGATACATGGAGAGGAGAAGGTTTCAAGGGATACGGGCCAAATATAGGGAAACGTGACTCGTTCAGGAACCGTGTTCAGCATCGACTAGTTGGATCAAAGCAAAGGTTCTGTTTCCGTGCTGCATGGCTCTGCCATTGGAGGAGGAGACTACCGAGATAAGGCATGTTGTAGACACTGAAGCAAGTTACAGAGATAGGGGTGGTAGGCTGGAATGCAGTACATTTCAAATATGTGGAGGGACTATAGGGAAGGGAGAAGGTTACAGGGACAGGAACTGTTATAGCAGTTAAAAATTATTGAAGACACCGGTCCATGAGACATGCCATAGATACAATGTTGGAGAGGGAAATACGGTAGAGAAATCCCAGGCAGCATTCTCACCCTCTCTTGGGAAGCCTGCTTCCCCTCTGTTGCACTGATGCTCACTAAGACAGCATAGGCCTGGATTGATAACTGTGACACTCCCGATACTGTCTCAGTACAACAAAACTTACAGCATGGGTGGTGGTTGAGCCTGAGGTTTGTCTGTACTCTGCTCCCCCTCCAGCACTGTATCTATATCATGTCTTGTTAGCCGATATATGGAGCCCTCTCATTGCTCTCTGCTCTGTGCACTGTGAGTGATCTTACCTCACTGCAGGATTTATTGAAGGATCCAGCTCTCCCTGCCCTTGGTCTCTCTGTCGGACCAACCATCTTCAATGTGGTGATGGACGACACACCCAGCAGCTGTGAAATCTATTGAGTCATTACCTTCCTGAGTACCTACAGGAGACAGACAAATAGACAGAATGGGAATTTATACTGATGTAGTGAGAGTTACACATAGAGAATGGTCCTGAGGAAAACAGAGATCTGTAAAATCCCAGACTCCTTCCCTGGCCTGTGCTGCTGCGTCTCTCTGGGGTGGAGAATTCTTTTCACTCAGGATCTGGAGTAACTATAAGAGCGAGGGGAATTGACAAAGACAGCAATTGGACCCACACAGTGAGGGATACCACATGGAGAGAGATACTGTTTGATATCACCAGAGTGCTGGAATGTATCAGGCTCAAACAATCCTGTCAGAAGGCTTCTGAAGCAAACAATGGTGTGGGAAGAAGAGTTTCTGCTTCATGATGGTTCAACTGGTCAGGAATGTGCAACCGTGAGCAGGTGAAGTGATGGCTTAGTGGTATTATTGCTAGAGCATGTATCCCAAACCTCATCTAATGTTCAGGGGAGACAAGTTTGAATCCCACCATCAGAAATGGGGGAATTTGAAAACAATACTTTTAAAGAAAATAATTAATAATCCATGAATAACTATGAGACAATTGCTGATGTACAAAAAATACAAACACTTGTCATTTCGAGAAGAACATCTGCGTATCCTCACGAGGTCTGTACAAAATACCCACAGCAAAGTGTTTGTCTCTTAATGACCCTCTGAAATGGCCGAGCAATTACTCAGTTCAAGGGCAGCGAGGGCTGGGCACGAAAGGCATGTCAGACAGAGACACCAACATTCCAAAAGTTAATACAAACAATCCCGTTGCACTGGGCCCCACTGGAACCATGATGGGACCAGTGTCCTGGCCAATCATGTCGGTAGGTTTATGAACAGGGCTATAAACTGACAGAGAGGATGCAGGGACAGGATTCAGGTGAAAGGAGCTTTCCAAATCCAAATAGAAAAGGGAAGCATCGGAATAGCATGGGAATGTGTCTGAAGACAAGCAGAAAGGAACAGGATGAGGAAAAATTTAGATAAAACCGTACATCAGTGAATCGGTTTGTGACAGGAAATTGTGGGAAAGAGTAAATTATGATTTGTTTGGAATGGACAAAGTCTCTGCAATAAGGTAGATGGATTTGTGACACAGAGATAAAAGAGATTTAGACAGCAGTGAGACATGGTTCCAGGGTGAACAAAAGGTGCAACATAAATATTCAATGGTTCACAACCTTGCGGAAATTCAGGAAGAATGGGCAACGCTAACAATAATGGATACGAAAGGCATTACAGGGAAAGCATTTGGTCTCAGATCATGAAGTAGAATCAATCTGAATGTAAATTCTGGCCACTACTTGCCAAGGACACAAGCAGCAGAACAGTTTCAGCCACCGAACAGCATTTCATTGCTCATCACTGCAATGAATAGGAATCAATTGGAATTTTTAATAAAAACATTGTGATACTTTTGGGAAACTTCAATATTCCTAAACTCTGGGACATTCACACTGACGAGCGATATTGGAAGAAGAGTTCAGAGATTTCTTTTTCAGTGTTTCTTTGAATAACACATTGTGCAACTGGCTAGGGACATAACTATCGCAGAGCGACCGTTGTGTGATGAAACTTAGTGAATGAGTAATGTCACCTGGAGAGATCCTCTGGGAAATTGTGAGAAAGTGCAGTTTAATAGAAATATAATGTTTTAAAGTGAATCACAAAAAAACAAGCTACAACTAGAAAAAAAATAGCCAATTACATGGGTTTGAGAGGAGAACTGACCAAAATAAACAGGCGAAACAGACTGAAACGGTTGTCTGTAAATGAACAGTGGAAAACATTTGAAGGAACAGTGTAAATCATTCAAATAAAGGACATTCCATTGAAACAGACATAACTTCAACAAGAAACCGTAACTGGTCCCTTAATCAGGACAAAAGGGTTCATACTAGATTATGAGGCTCAGAAATCACCAAAACGTACTTAAAATCCTGAAGTTAGAGAGTGTTTTAGGAGTAAGTTTAAAAGGGATTGCAATCGGTCTGCTTGCAGGGGTAGGGCATTGGGAAGGGGAAACATTGTCAGGGCATATTGAAACGGTAGGAACAGAGAGAGGTGAAGGTACTGGAGGTGGTGAGAGTGTTACAGAGAGTGGTCAGGGCCAGTTACAAAGCCAGTATGGATTGCTGCAGCTGGACAGGTTTGCAGAGGTTGGGAGGGACATATGTATTTTTATTTATTCATTCATGGGATAAGAATTTCACTGATTGGACCATCAATCTTTTCCCCCCATTGCTAATTGCCTGATGGTAGCTCAGAGTCAGCCAAATTGTTGTGGGCCTGGAGTCACGTGTCGGCCAGACCAGGTTAGAGTGTCAGATGTCCTTCCCTAAAGGAGGTAAGTGAACAATGGTTTCATGGTGGGCTTGCCAATGTCTTGTACAGATACACCATGACATCCTTCTCCTACTCTCAATGCTCTGACCAATGAAGGCAACCATCCAAAACGCCTGCTTCACCAGCCTGTCTCCGTGGGATACCACGTTCAAAGAACTGTGTACCTGCATCCCTGGGTCACTGATTGACAACACTACCCAAGGTCCGAACATTAACTGTACAAGTTCCACCCTGGTTTGTTTCATCAAAATGTCACACTTCACATTTATCTAATTAAACTCCATCTGCTATTCTTCAGCCCACTGTTCATCCTGTTATATCACAGATAACCTTCATCACTGTCCAGTTTGCCACCAATTTCAGTGTCATCCAAAAAACTTACTTACCACAGAACCAATATTCCCATCCAAACCATTTATCCAAATGACAAACAACAGTGGGCCCACTACACCGCTAGTCACATGTCTCCAGTCAGAAAAAACAACATGTCTTTCATCACCCTCTGTCTCCTACCATCAAGCCAATTTTTCATCCAGTTCCCTCGCTCCTCCTGAATGCCATATCCTTTTACATTGATATGAGCTTATGACCCAGTTTACCATACAGACACAGAACACAGAACAGTATAGCACAAGACCCTTCGGCCATGATGCCATGCCAACCTTTTATCCGACTGGATGATCAAACTAACCTACATACCCTTTATTTTATTATCATCCATGTGCCTATCCAGAAGTATATTAAATGTCCCGAATGCATCTAATTTTACTGCCACCGCTGGCAGTGCATTCCACTCACCCACCACTCTATATGTAACAAACCTACCTCTGAAATCTCCCCCGAACCATCCGTGAATCACCTGAAAATTATACCCCCTTGTAATAGCTATTTATGTCAGGGTAAAAAACTGCCTCTCACTATTCACTTTCTCTTTGCCTCGCATCATCGTGTTCACCACTACCAGGTCACCGCTCACCCTTCTTCACTCCAATGAGAAAAGCCTTAGCTCACACTTTCTTCATAAGACATGCTCTCCAGTACAGGAAGCATCCTTGTAAATCTCCCCTTTACCTCTCTAAAGCTTCCACATCCTTCCTGTAACGAGGGAATCTGAACTGAACACAATATTCCAAGTGGGGTCTAACCAGAGCTCTGTAGAGCTGTAGCATAACCTCATGGCTTTAAAACTCAATCCCCAAACTAATGAAATCCCACACAATATATTCCTTCTTAACAAGCCTATCAGCTTGTGTGGCAACTTTGAGGGAGCTATGGATTGGAACCCAATATCCCTCTTTTCCTCCACACTGCCAATGATCCTATCTCTAACCCTGCATTATGCATCCAAATTTAGTTTTCCAAAATGAATGATTTCACACTTTTGCAGATTCAACTGCATCTGCCACTTCTCAGCTCAGCTCTGCATCCTGTCATTGCCCCAATGCAACCTACAACAGCCCTCCACATTATCAGCCATTCCATCAACCTTCCTGTCATTGCCAAACGTATTAACCCACACTTCCAATCATACATCCAAGTCATTAATAAACTCACAAAGATCAGAGATCCTGTAACCACTCCCTGCAGAAAACCACTGGTCACTGAGCTCCAGGATGGATGCTTTCCATTCATCATCAACCTCGATCTTCTTTAGGCTAGGAATTCCGTGTTGAGACAGACAGGTTTCCCTGTATCCCATGTCTCCTACTTTCTGAATGAGCCATAAAGGTGTTTTGTCACATCGTCAAAGGACTCAATAAGATTTGTAAGGCCCTTACAAAGCCATGCTAACTATGGTTTTCCAAGGAAGTATAAATCCTGTCTCAGAGTTCCCTCAAATAATCTGCACACCACAGACATAAGACTAACAGGTCTGTAATTCCCAGCATTGTCCGTATTCCCTTTCCTGAACAAGGAAATAACATTTGCCGCCCTCCAACCATCTGGTACAACTCCAGTGGACAGTGAGGGCACAAAGATCATCGCCAAGTGCACAGCAATCTTTTCACTCACTTCATGTAGTAACTTTGGGCACATCCCGTCTGGTCCAATAGACTTATCTATCCTTATGTTTTGCACAATACTCAGCACATCCTCATTCGTAACATCAACCTGTTCACATATAATCAGCCTGTTTCACGCTGTCCTCACAAATGGCAATATCCCTATCAGTAGTGAATACTGAAGCACAGTATGCATTAAGGAAATCCCCTACCTCCTCCAACTTCAGGCACAAGTTCCCTCCACTATGCCTGACCGACTGTCCCCTCCCTCTGGCCATGCTCTTGTTCCTCACATAAGTGGAGAATGCCTTATGGTTTTCCTTAATCATTCCCAACAAAGCTTTTTTCATGCCCCTTCTAGTTGTCCTAAGTCCATCCCTCGTTCGTTCCTGATACCTTCAGAGAAGCCCTACAGTGTGGAAACAGGCCATTTGGCCCAATATCTCCATATCAACCCTCCAAACTGTACGCCAACCAGAACCATTCCCCCAACCTAATTCTTTCCATTTGCCCTGACTAATGCACCAAACCTACATATCCGTGAACACTCTGGGTAATTTAACATGGCTGAGTCACCTGACATGCACAAACTTGAGCTGTGGGCGAAACTGGAACACCTAGGAGAAACCCACGCAGACACGGGGAGAATGTGCAAACTCCACACAGACAGTCGCCTGAGGCTGGAATCGAAATGAAGTCCGTGGTGCTATGAGGTAGCAGTTCTAACCACTGTGCCGTCTTGCTGCTGCATATTACCCTCTAGAAACCTGTCTGACCCTTGCTTCCTCTTCCTCTTCACTCGATGTTCTAAATCCCTTCAAACCCTGTTAAATGCTTTGCTGAAGTCCATGTGGCCAACGTTGACTATCTATCTTTTGGCCACCTCCTCAAAGAGTCAACCCATTGTGTGAAACAGGGTTTCCCATTCACAAAGCCATGCTGACCATCTCTAATCAGCCCTTGTCTTTCCAAATATGTGTAGCTTCTTTCTCTCAGAATCTCTTCCAACAACGTACCCATCACTGGGCTCACGGGGCTGTAATTTCCTGGCTTTTCGCTGCAGCCCTTAAGTAATGGAACAGCATTAGCCACCCTCCAGTCCTCCGGTTCCTCACTGTGTCTGTTGATAATATAAATATCTCTGTTCGGGACACTGCAATTTCTTCCCTAGCTTCCCACGATGTTCTAGCATAGACCTGATGAACTACTGAGGATTGATCTACCTTTATTTGTTTTAAGATTCCAGCATTTTCTCTTCTCTGTTGAGGATTCTTTCCAAGACATCACTATATTTTCCCCCAAGTTCCTCAGCTTCCGTGTCTTTCTCCACAGTGAACACTGACGAGATTGTTTTGTCCAATACGTCACCCTTCTCCTCTGGTTCCACACATAGGTGACCTTATTGATATTTAAGAGGCTCTATTCTCTACCAAGTTACTCATTAGCCCTTATTGAAACTTGCGTAAAGGCTTTTGAAAAATCAAATACACCATATCTCCCGTACCACTACATCCCTCCTACACACTTACAATGCTGCCATTTATACTCACACCAACAAATTAAATCCAACAGGATCAAAACACCTTCTCCTTTACAAAATGTGTTTCTAAGTGTCCAGGTATTTTTTTATTGACCTATCCTTTCTCACTCATTTCAGCACGCTCTTGACTTACAGTCAGGCAAACACTGTTTGGTTTCAGTCTGGAAGCAGGTTGTGGGAGTTCCTGTTTAATCAATCTAAAAAAGGTAGCTTACAGGGTCAGCAGGCAATAGAGAAGGCAAATCAAATGCTGCCTTTTATTACAGAGGGAATGGAGTTAAAAACTCGGGAGATCTTGCTAAAATGACGCAAGGTACCAGTCAGACCACACTAGAATATTATGAACAGTGTGAGTGCCCGAAGGAAAGATATGATTGCATTGGAGGCAGGGCAGAGAGGGTTCACTCGACTGATCGTGGAAATGGAGGGATTTTCTAGTGAGAAGAGGTGGAGTAGTTTGAGGTTGAACCCATTGAAGTTTAGATAAAAAGAAAGAAATGGAATGAAGCATGCAAGATTCTGAGGGGCTCTGATCGGGAAGATGCTGGGAAGTTCGAATATATAACAGTAGAGCACAGCAACAGGCCCTTCGGCCCACCATGCTTGTGCTGTCATGATGCTATTCTAACTCATCCCATCTGCCCGCACATGGTCCATATCCCTCTATTCTGTGCCTGTTCATGTTTCTGTCTAAATGCCACTTCAAACTTTGCTTACAGTTTTGCTTCCACGACCTCCATCGATAACTTCCACTCTCTATGTAAAAAAAAAACTTGCCTCACACATCACGTTTAAACTTTCTCTTTCCCACCTTAAACCTACGCGCTCTATTATTTAAAATTGACACATTGGAAAAGAGATTCTGACTATCCACATTAGCTGTTCCTCTCCCAATATTTGTTCCTGTACCTGGTCACCTGTCACCCTCTGATAATCTCGCAAAACAATCCAACTTTGTTTAAATTTCCTCTTACACCTAAACAACACTTAAAAAACCTAATACAGGCAACATGCTGATAAACCCTTTTGCACCCCCTCCAAAGTCTCCACATCCTTCCTATTGTGTGGAGATGAGAACTGCACACAGTATTCCAAATGTGGCCAAACAAACGTTTATACAAACACAAAATCAGATGCAACCCACTATACCCAACGTTGTGACCGATGAAGGCCAGTATTCCATTTGCTTTCTATCTCATTTAAAACACTTCTGTTGCCATTTTCAGGGAGTTTCTGATTTGCACCAATATCCTTCTGTTAATCAATGTCCCTCGGTATCCTAACTTTCTTCTTGACTTTGACATGCCCTCACATTTGGCCAGATTAAACTCATTTTGCCATTTCTCTCCACATCTTTCCAATTGATCAGTAACCTCCTGTAACCTTGGATCTCCTTGCTCATTCACCCCAACTCCACCAATTTTCATGTCACTTGCAGTAATCATATTTGTCACTTCCTTTCATTTCAGTTGTGTGAGAATCTGTAACCAAAGTGCATAAAACCACAGCAAGGGCTCACCCATTGAAGATGGAGAGGAGGAAGAATGTCTTCATTCAGAGGGTAGTGACTCTGTGGGCATTCCTGACTGCAGGGGGCTGCCGAGACTGGGTCATTAAGAATAGTTGCAGCAGAGATGGTGAGGTTTTAATAAATCAGGGAAACAAGGGTTTTGTGGAGAAGGCAGGAAAGTAGAGTTTAAAATCATCAAGTCTGCCATGATCTGATTGAAGGGCAAGAGCATCCTCAATGGGCCAAATGGCCTAATTCCGCTCTTGCATCTCATGGTCCGAACTCAAACGCAATATGTCCTGCATAACATTATGGGTCTCTTCTCACAAAATTCCTTCATAATGGGATTTTTAGATACTTATTGTTACACAGCATTTGATCTACAGTAGACAATTTTGTTGATGGCTCCTTGATGTGATGTTACAGAAAACCATCTCGTATCCAATCCAGGATTCCATCCATTCCAGCCCTGATACTCATTAGTAATCCAGTCGGGATCGAGACCACTGTCTCACACAGTTACTGTATTGCCCTTACTACAAGTACATTCAGTGATCTGACTGTAACCATATTGACATTACCATCACTGTCTGGTGCCTATAAAGGAATTCCTGCTTATGGTTGCTGTTCCTAGTTTATTCTCAGCTCCATCCAAATAGAATACAAATTTTGATCTTCACTTTCATGTGGCTATCTCATTAATGCATTTACCGCATCCTTTCTTCACAACTCATTGATTTTTTTCCTAGTTTGTCTTTTGGGACTATATTGGGTTGGGATATCTTGTCGGCATGGATGTGTTGGACTGAAGGATCTGTTTCCATGTTGTACATCTCATTGACTCTATGACTATATCCCAACAACCCTTCAATACTCCCTTCCCAGCGATGGTCATTCTGCATGTACATCTCCGGAATGACAGTTCCATCATATCTGTTTACTGTCATTCCATCTGCCTTATGGCAAATGCAGGGAGTCAATCCTCAGTAGTGGGGAGTTGAAAGGATGGGTAGAGGTTACCGAGATGGGAAGGCTTACAGGGGCTCGAGGATGTTTGAGTTAAACAGTTACATCTGGTCAAGAATGTCACTGGGACGAGGGGTTTTTAGGATTGGAGAAATTTACAGAGATAGAGGGAGTTGGATTAGATTCTGGAGATAGGGATAGGGATGGATGTAGGGAGAGGGGGGCAGACTGAGCGGCACAGACAGGAGTGTGTTTCAGTAGAATAGTATTGTATATACTAACAGAGATATGGAAGGTTGTAATGACTGAAGACGTTTACAGATGTAAGGTGGTTTCTAGGTTCTGGAGACTACATAGATGGGAATGCAATGGAGAATGCCAGGTTACTGGGTTGGAGACAGTAACACAGATGGGGAGGATGGCACAAACTGAAAGAGGTTCCTCTGGTCGGGAGGGGTCTGGGGTCGGGAACGAGGATGAAATTTAAAACAATTCAGATCGAAGAATTGGAGAAAGATAAGGAGATTACAAATCTTTCACAGCTAAGGAAGGGTTTTAGGAGCTGGAGAAATTACCTAGGTTGGGACCGATGGAAAGGTTAAAGACAAATACATTGATATGGAGCGTGGCATTTGTAGGAGGAACTTACAGGGATAGACAGGACTGTCGGGGTTTGGAGGGATGAAGGAAATTAGTATCTACTGGAGAAGGTTAGGAATTAGGGCGTTAGGGGTTAGAGAACCTAACAGTGACAGAGAGAATGATGTGGACGAGAGGAGATTCCAAACAGAGGTAGGATTATCGGGACTGGAGGATATTACAGAGATAACTAATACAGCATGGGCCAGGATTGATGCCTGTGATCCCCTGTGCTGTCTCAAGGAGGCCCAATACAGCAGAGGTGAGAACAGGACCCTCACAAGATGGTGGGAATGAAGCCGACAGTGTTGCTGTTACTTGCCCAGTTCTGTATCTATGTCCTGTCTTCCGGGTCTGAATACGGAAGGCCACTACCTCCACTCTGTGCTGTTTACTGTGAGTGGTCTTACAGGCTGCAGGATTTACTTAAGGTTCCAGAACTCCCTCGCCATCTCTCTCTGGCTGACAAAGCGTCTTCAATGAGGTGATGGATGAGACAGGAATTCGGAATATCCTGATTACCTGCATGAGGCTGAGAAATAGACAGAATGGGAAATTAGACTGATGCAGTGAGGATAACTTGTGCAGATTGGCACAGAGTACACCAGAGATCACAAAAATCCCAGTCTCCATCCCTGGCCCACCATGGCTGTGCTGACCATGATGCTAATCTGAACTAATCCCACCTACCTGTATATGGTTTTTATCCATCCTTATCTGCCTGTTCATGTGACTATCTAAATGTCACTTCAAAACCTCCCCCTCGTTGCCACTTCTCTCACTTCCTGAGCATCTTCCACACTCTCTGTCAAGAAAATTGGCCTCCTTCATCTCACATAAAACTTCTCACTCTCACCTTAAACCAACGCGCCCTAGTATTTGAGATTTCAACATTGGAAGAAGGATTCCAACTATCCACACTATCCTTGCCTCTCCTAATTTTATATATCTGTATCATGTCACCCCTCAGCCTCTGATACTCACGCGAAACAATCCAACTGTGTCTAAACTCCTTACAGTAAGCACATTCTCATCCAGACAACATCCTGGTAACCCTCTTTTGCACGGTCCCCAAAGCCTCCACAACATTCCTGTAGTGTGTCGATGAGACCTACACACAACATACCAAACATGGCCGAATGAAGTTTTATTCAGTCACAACATGACATGCAAACGTCTGTATTGAATACTGTGACCAATGAAAGGAAGCATGCCATACTCCTCTTTTACCACCACATCCTACTGTGTTGTTATTTTCAGGGAGATTTTTTTATCAATGTTTCCAATCAGTAAATTGGTGTAATTCTCTCTTCCATTTGACTTCATAAGTGCATCACCTCACAGTTGTCCCGATGAAATTCAACTTGCCATTTCTCTGCCCAGTGTTTCAGCTGATCTACACACTGCTGCAACCTTTAACACTCTTCCTCACTATCCACAATTCCCCTAACTAACCCTAATCATTACATGTCGAGTGCAAAATTACCACTCAAACTGCTGACCTTTTCATCTTATTCACAGAGATAAACTACAAACAGATGTCGCAGCACTGATCCCTGTGAAACAGCATTAGCCACAGATGTCCAATCCGAAATTCACCACTGCACATGCCTCTGTCTACTATCACCAAGAAAATATTGTATCCAACTTACCAACGACCATGGATTCCATGGATTGTGATTTGATCTTCCAGATTTCCCTTGCTATTTGGAAGCTGTCCATTCAAAATGACTCTACATTTTGATTCCCAGATTAAATTGTCTGTCTCGGGATGCACTGACTGCATCCTTTCTTCACAAGAAAACTGGACCTTGTTTGTTTTTTTTACTGTTCCTGCCTAACTCCCTACAACCCCTCAATAATAACGGGGCTCAGGTCTCTGGCACGGAACCTGTCCCCGTTACTCAGAAGGGAAGGGTGAAGAAGAGCAGAGCAGTAGTAATTGGGGACTCGATAGTTAGGGGCACAGATAGGCGGTTTTGTGGGAACGAGAGAGACTCACGTTTGGTATGTTGCCTCCCAGGTGCAAGGGTACGTGATGTCTCTGATCGTGTTTTCCGGGTCCTGGAGGGGGAGGGGGAGCAGTCCGAAGTCGTGGTCCATATTGGCACCAACGACATAGGTAGGAGGAGTGCCGAGGATGTTAGACAGGCTTTCAGGGAGCTAGGTTGGAAGCTCATAGTTAGAACGAACAGAGTTGTTGTCTCTGGTTTGTTACCCGTGCCACGTGATCGAGAGTCGAGGAATAGGGAAAGAGAACACTTAAATGCGTGGCTACAGGGATGGTGAAGGAGGGAGGGATTCCGGTTTTTGGATAACTGGGGTTCTTTCTGGGGACGGTGGGACCTCTATAAACAGGATGGTCTACACCTGAACCTGAGGGGCACCAGTATCCTTGGGGGGAGGTTTGCTAGTGCTCTTGGGGGGGGGGGTTTAAACTAACTCTGCAGGGGCATGGGTACCCAGATTGTAGCTTCAGGGTGCAGGGCCTGGAGTGTAGGGAGGTTAGGAACATGGCATCAATTTCCAAGGAGGATGCCTGTAAACAGGAAAGTGGCTTGAAGTGTGTATACTTCAATGCAAGAAGTATACGAAATAAGGTAGGTGAACTTGCAGCGTGGGTTGGTACCTGGGACTTCGATGTTGTGGCTATTACGGAGACATGGCTAGAACAGGGACAGGATTGGCTGTTGCAGGTTCCTGGATTTAAATGTTTTAGTAGGGTCAGAGGTGGGGGTAAAAGAGGGGGAGGTGTGGCATTGCTTGTCAAAGATAGTATTACAGTGGTGGAAAGGACGATGGATGAGGACTTGCCATCTGAGGTAGTTTGGGCTGAGGTTAGGAATAGGAAAGGTGAGGTCACCCTGTTAGGAGTCTTTTACAGGCCTCCTAATAGTCCTAGAATCATTGAAGAAAGGATAGGGAAGGTGATTCAGGAGATGAGTGACAGTAATAGGGTGGTTGTTATGGGGGCTTTAACTTTCCTGATATTGATTGGGAAAGCTATAGCTCAAGTTCGTTAGATGGGTCAGTGTTTGTTCAATGTGTGCAGGAGAGTTTCCTGACACAATATGTAGACAGGCCAACAAGAGGTGAGGCCATCCTGGATTTGGTTCTGGGTAACGAACCAGGCCAGGTGTTAGAATTAGAGGTAGGTGAGCACTTTGGGGATAGTGACCATAATTCGGTGATTTTTACTCTCGTGATGGAGAGGGATAAGTGTGTACTACAGGGCAAGAGTTATAGCTGGAGTCAGGGAAATTATGATGCGGTGAGGCATGACTTAGGATGTGTGGCTTGGAAAAGTAGACTCCAAGGCAAGAGTGTAAATGATATGTGGAGCTTGTTCAAGGAGCAACTATTGAGTGTCCTTGATAATTATGTACCTGTCAGGCAGGGAGGAAAGGGTCGTGCGAGGGAGCCGTGGTTTAATAAGGAATTGGAATCCCTTGTTAAATGGAAGAGGGCGGCCTATCTCAAGATGAGACGTGAAGGTTCAATTGGGGCGATTGAGAGTTATAGGGTAGCCAGGAAGGACCTGAAGAGAGAGCTAAGAGCAGCAAGGAGGGGACATGAAAGGTCCTTAGTCGGTAGGATTAGGGAAAACCCTAAGGCTTTCTATAGGTATGTTAGGAATAAAAGAATGACTAGGGTAGGAATAGGTCCAGTCAAGGATAGTAGTGGGAAGTTGCGTGTGGAGGCGGAGGAGATTGGGGAGACACTGAATGAATACTTTTCTTCAGTATTTACTCAGGAACAGGGCATTGTCGTCGATGTGAATACTGAGACACAAATAAGTAGAATGGATGGCTTTGAGGTATGTAGAGAAGAGGTGTTGGAAATCCTGGAAAAGGTGAAAATAGATAAGTCCCCTGGGCCTGATGGCATTTATCCTAGGATTCTCTGGGAAGCAAGGGAGGAGATTGCAGAGCCATTGGCCTTGATTTTTATGTCCTCTTTGTCTACAGGAGTAGTGCCAGAAGACTGGAGGATAGCAAATGTGGTTCCCTTGTTCAAAACGGGGAGTAGGGATAACCCTAGTAACTATAGGCCGGTGAGTCTCACTTCTGTTGTGGGCAAAGTCTTAGAGAGAATTGTAAGGGATAGGATTTATGCACATCTGGATAGGAATAATGTGATCAAGGATAGTCAGCATGGTTTTGTGAAGGGCAGGTCGTGCCTCACAAACCTTATTGAATTCTTTGAAAAGGTGACGAAGGAGGTTGATGAGGGGAAAGCAGTAGATGTGGTATATATGGATTTTAGTAAGGCGTTTGATAAGGTTCCCCATGGTAGGCTACTGCAGAAAATACGGAGATATGGCATTGAGGGTGAGTTGGAGGTTTGGGTTAGGAATTGGCTGGATGGAAGAAGACAGAGGGTAGTAGTTGATGGCAAAGTTTTTTCATGGAGAGCCGTCACTAGCGGTGTTCCGCAAGGATCTGTTTTGGGACCATTGCTGTTTGTCATTTTTATAAATGACCTGGAAGAGGGGTTAGAAGGTTGGGTGAGCAAGTTTGCGGATGATACGAAAGTCGGAGGAGTTGTTGACAGTGAGGAAGGATGTGGCAGGTTACAGCAGGATATAGAGAAGCTGCAGAGCTGGGCAGAAAGGTGGCAAATGGAATTCAATGTAGCTAAGTGTGAGGTGATTCACTTTGGGAAGAATAACAAAAAGATGGGGTACTGGGCTAATGGTCGGATACTTGGTAGTGTGGATGAGCAGAGGGATCTTGGTGTCCATGTACACAGATCTCTGAAAGTTGCCACCCAGGTAAATAGTGCGGCGAGGAAGGCATATGGCGTACTGGCTTTTATTGGTAGAGGAATTGAGTTCCGGAGTCCTGAGGTCATGATGCAGTTGTATAAGACTCTGGTGCGGCCGCATCTGGAATATTGTGTGCAGTTTTGGTCGCCATACTATAGGAAGGATGTGGAGGCACTGGAACGGGTGCAGAGGAGGTTTACCAGGATGTTGCCTGGTATGGAAGGAAGATCGTATGAGGAAAGACTGAGACACTTGGGGCTGTTTTCATTAGAGAAAAGAAGGTTTAGGGGTGACTTGATTGAGGTGTACAAGATGATTAGGGGGTTAGATAGGGTTGACAGTGTGAACCTTTTCCCGCATATGGAGTCGGGTATTACAAGGGGGCATAGCTTTAAATTAAGGGGGGGGGGGGGTAGATATAGGACTGAAGTTAGGGGCAGGTTCTTCACTCAGCGAGTCGTAAGTTCATGGAATGCCCTGCCAGTAGCAGTGGTGGACTCTCCCTCTTTATGGGCATTTAAGCGGGCATTGGATAGGTATATGGAGGATAATGGGTTAGTATAGGTTAGGTGGGCTTGGATCAGCGCAACATCGAGGGCAAAAGGGCCTGTACTGAGCTGTATTCTTCTATGTTCTATGTTCTATGTTCTATGTTCTAATAATCACATTCCAGCCATGGTCATTCTGCAGCCATATCTCCATAACAACATGTCGATCATATCTGTTCTCTTCAGTTAATGCTGTCATTCCATCTGCCTTGTTGCAAATGCATCGCGCGTGTCACCGAGAGAGGGCCTTTGAGGGATGGATAGAGGTCACAGAGTGGGAGGGATGTTTGGGAGTGTGACGATGTTGCAGGGTTAAACATAGTTACAGTTGCTAGCGAATGTTCACAGGAGAAAATATTTTATTGTTTGAAGAAATTTAGAGAGATAAAGTGTCTTTGATTAGATTCCAGAGATAGGGACGTGTTATAGGGTTGTGGATCATTACATGGACTATGCTGATCAGGGTATATAAACATTCGCATGATTCCAGGATCTGGTACATTTAACAACAGTTGTGGGATCTGGAGAATATCACAGTGATAGGGAGGATGGTATGGACTGGAGAATATTACAGGGAAAGGGAGGGTGGTATGGACTGGAGAATGTAGCAAGTACATGGAAGACTGGAGAATGTTGCAGGGATAGTGAGGAAGTTGTGAGGACTGAATCATCTTGAAAGGAGAGATGATTTCATGCTCTGGAATGTACTTCAGAGAGAGAGTGTGGCGTGAATGCTGCAAGTTACGACAGGTATAGGAAAGCTGGTAGAGACTGGAGGAGAGAGTCATAGAGGAGACTTGTGAGAGACCAGATTCACTTACAAACATAGGATGTGCTATAGTAAGCAGAGTCTTTTGCAGATTTAAACGAGGATACAATGGCCACAAAGCAGTCACAACTATACATAGATATATAGCAACTGAAGGAATTGAAGAGATTACACAGACTGGGAGTGTTGGATGCAGTGGAGGAGATTAAACTGATAGGGATGGTTTTAGAGACTCAACAACATTAGGAAATAATGAGGGTTGCAATGGTGAGAGCAGGTTTCAGCACGTTAGATGATATAGACCTGAAGGAGCTTTCACAGATAGCGATGGCTTTCGGGTCTGGTAGGGGCTGCAAATTAATGGGGAATGTAGAGACTGGAGGTATTTACAGAGAGGGAGATTATTAGTCATCGGCAGAATTCAAAAAATGGGTCTGCAGGACACGAAAGAAATCAGAAGGGTTGTTTCAACTTGATTGTGTACACAGGCATGAAAGCTTTTGGGGTTGGAGCAGCTCAACATGATCGGGAGGGTCATGGAGACTGGAGATGTTGCAGAAAGATTACTATGCTTAATGCTTTAGAACTCTACATAAGTCTGTCCTGGTTTCTTCTTTATGTTTCTGAACTGCTGTCGATACGCTTCTGTTACTAATCCATTAGCGCCTGTTTGACATGTGCATAATCTCTTGACCACTCATGAGATTGCGCTGTAAATACCTCACTGGCTCTGCCTAATAGCTTAGACTGAACTAGCTTTATCCACAAGACTTCAGGCCACTCCATCTGTCTACCCAATTTTTCAAATGAAGTACAGAGGTCCTTGAAAGTAGAGTCACAGGTAGATAGGAAAGCAAAGAAGGCACTTGGTAGGTATTCCTTTATTGGTCAGTGTATTGAGAACAGGAGTTGGGAGGTCATGTTGCGGCTGTACAGGACATTGGTTAGGCCACTTTTGGAATGCCGTGTGCAATTCTGGTCTCCTTCCTATCAGAAGGATGTTATGAAACTTGAAAGTGTTCAGAAATGATTTACAAGGATGTTGCCAGGTTTGGAAGATTTGAGCTACAGGGAGAGGCTGAACGGGCTGGGGCTGTTTTCCCTGGAGCGTCAGAGGTTGATGGGTGACCTTATAGGGGTTTATAAAATCATGAGGGGCATGGATAGGATAAATAGGCAAAGTCTTTTCCCTGTGGTCGGGTGTCCAGAACTAGAGGGCATAGGTTTAGGGTGAGACGGGAAAGATATAAAAGAGACCTAAGGAGCACATTTTTCACACAGGGTGGTACGTGTATGGAATGAGCTGCCAGAAGAAGTGGTGGAGGCTAGTACAATTGCAAAACTTAAAAGGCATACTGATGGGTACATGAATAGGAAGGGTGCTGGTTCGTGCGACTGGATTGTCATGGACAAGTTGGACCAAAGGGTTTGTTTCCATGCTGTATATCACTTTGATTCTCTGACTTTAATTGCCAAAGTTTCAAGTCACTGCGGGCAGTGAGAGACCGAGATAGAATTGTAAGGTCTTTTGGAGATTCCACAGTTCGGGAGGAGTGCAGGGACTTGATGATGTTGTGTATGGAAGTAGAGTTCTAGGGACTGAAGCTGGGAACAGAGATAGAGAGACGCGCAGGGGATTACAGAGAAATGGTGGCCAGTGATCTCTGGTGGAAGTTCCATGTAAGGGATGTTTTTTGGAACTGTTCGATTTTAGAAATATAGGCAGATTTGGAGGGCCTTGTAGGGTTTACAGATGCATGGAGAAATGTAGTGACTGGAGCATACGGAGATGGTGAGGGCTGGAGGAGATGCAATAATTTGGCTGGACTGTAGAAGCTGGAGGGGTTCTCACAGACAAGGAGGATTGTAGGAATATGGGGAGTTTACGGAGATAGAGGATTGGAGAATTCTCAGTAATGAGTGGTTTGGACTGTTCAGACTGGGGGAGGCTTCAGAATGATGGAGGGACAGAGCAAAAGGTAGTGGTCACAAAAATTATAGAACATTAACATGTCACTTCGGTGCTGTGCCACTGAGGGTCAACAGGAGGACAGTCTTCCTCAATAAAATGTACAGATCCTCAGGGGAATTGACAGGTGGATGCTGAAAGGATGCTTCCTTCTCCCTATAGGAGAGAGGCAGACAACGAGACTCTGTTTGACAAAAATGGAGAAGAGGGAGTTGTCTTTTTCTCCCAATGGCCCAAACTTACTTCAGGTTTGTTCCCACACAGCTCAAAGGAAAGCAGTGCAATAACAAAGAGCAAGGTTGTTTGGGACTGCAGGAGAAAAGGGACGAAGTTCAGGTTGGAAGGGCTGTAGGGAGTGAGAGAGAAGGAAGATGTTCAACAGCAAGAAGGTTTTACAGGGAGTGGACGTTGTCAGGACTGGAGAACATGTCACGCTCACTCATGAGAGGGAGATAACGAAATGGCACGAGGTCAAACACAGCAGGAGGATCCCAAGCTCCGTACCTGTCATTTACTCAGGGAGCTGCTCTCACCCAGTCTGGTGCCATGCCCCACATACAAACAGCATGAGGTTTCCCACATCCTGGTGCTCAGATCCCAGTGCACTCACCCCTGAACCAGTCGGTGAAGTATTTACCCAGTTGTACATTTCCAGAAACATTGTGTCTGAGCTGACATAAACTGATAAATTCACACTCTACCAGGCAAAGACGATCTGCAATCAGATTCCCGGGTGATACAATCCTCTGAGTGATAGTCTGCAGAGAACAACAGAATCCACGAATCCCCATTGCATGGGTCAACGTCAATGACAAAAGGTTCATTTTTTCAAAAGTGACAACTCCTCAATTCCTGCATCTCACAAACCTGCCATTTAAAAATGTTAAAATAAAGAACATTCCAAATGAAGGCTTTGATGAGGTGAGCTCTGGTCAGTAACATAGATCTGGATGTTACGGAGAGTGCTTTCTACCAGAGCACCACCAGGTCAGTATCACGCACACAGACAGAACAGGCAAATAGATTCACAACGGAATTCACGTCTCCCAGCCTGGCAATTTGAAGCTGTGCTCACCCATTCCGTTAAAGATCTCTAGAAACAGGACATCAGAACCAGGAGACTGGAGGTTGGCTCTCGTGTTGCTAGTATTTAAGGAAGGCAGTAAAGAAAATCCAGGAAACTATAGAATGTTGAGCCTGACATCGGTGGGCAAGTTGTTAGAGGGAATCGTAAGGGACAGGATGTACATGTATTTGGAAAGGCAAGGACTGATTATGGATAGTCAAAATTGCTTTGTGAGTGAGAAATCATGTCTCTCAAACTTGATTGAGATTTTTGAAGAACTAAAATAGAGAAATGATGAGAGCAGAGCGGTGGATGTGATCTATATGGACTTCAGTCAGGCGTTCAACAAGGTTCCACATGGGAGACTGGTTTGCAAGTTTAGATCTCACGGAATACAGGGAGAACTAACCAATTGGTACAGAACTGGCTCAAAGGTAGAAGACAGAGGCTGGTGGGGGAGGGTTGGGTTTCAAACTGGAGGACTGTGACCAGTGGAGTGCCACAAGGATCGGTGCTTGGTCCAATACTTTTCATTGCTTACATAAATGATTTGGATGTGAGCAGAAGAGGTGTAGTTTGTAAGTGTTCAGTTGACAACAAAATTGTAGGTGTGGTCGTCAGTGAAAGAGGTTACATCCGATTACAATGGGATCTTGATCAGATGGGTCAAAGGGCTGAGAAAGGGCAGGTGGAGATTAATTCAGATAAATGTGAGGTGCTGCATTTTGTAAAAGTCAATCTTTGCTGGGCTGATACACTGAATGGTAAGGCCTGACAGAGTGTTGCTGAACATAGGGAATTGGAGTACAGGTTCATAGCTCCTTGAAAGCAGAGTCGCAGATAGTTAGGATAGTGAAGAAGGCATTTGGTATACTTTCTTTTATTGGTTAGAGTATTGAGTACAGGAGTTGGGAGGTCATGTTGTGGCTGTACAGGACATTGGTTAGGTCACTTTTGGAATATTGTGTGCAATTATGGTGACCTTCCTATCGGAAGGATGTTGTGAAACTTGAAAGGGTTCAGAAAAGATTTACAACGATGCTGCCAGGATTGGAGGGGTTGAGCTATAGAGAGAGGTTGAAAACGCTAGGGCTGTTTTGCCCGGAGCCTCGAGGCTGAGGGGTGACCTTATAGAGGTTTACAAAATTATAAGGGGTTACCTTTCGAGGCTTATAAAATCATGAGGGGCATGGAGAGGGTAAAGAGACAAAATCTTTACCCTTCAATGTGGCAGTCCAGAACTGGAGGCCATAGGTTTATGGTTAGAGGGGAAAGATATACAAAAAGACTTAAGAAGCATTCGTTTTCCCGCAGAGGGTGCTACGTGTATGGAATGAGCTGCCAGAGGAAGTGGTGGAGGCAAATACAAAGGCATCTGGATGGGTATATGAATAGGAATGGTTTGCAAGAATATGGGCCAGATGCTGGTAAGTGGGATTAGATTGTGTTGGGATATCTGGTCGGCATGGACGGGTTGGACCTAAGGGTCTGTTTCCATGCTGTACATCTCTTTGACTCTAAGAGGGGCTGAATGGTCCAATCAAAAATGATCTGTGGTTCAAATCATAACTTCCTTTAGTTTCCGTAATCATTCTTGGTTCCATCTTGCAGGCTCTATGAATTCCGCTCCCTCTACGCTCCTGCAGGACACACGTCCCTTCCCATGTTTGTACCATCGTCCAGGTTCTGCAGCTGTTCCTACCTCTGTAACATGGCCCGGACTCGACAACGCTTCCTTCCTCTGCAATGTTCCCCAGAAGGGCACTGGAGGCCGGTGGCATTTACAGAGTTAGGGATGAATATCGGGCCTGGAGCATTTTGCAGGCATGAGGAATAAAGGGACTTGAGGAGGTTTCACAGTTTATGAGTGTTGTAGGGACTGGAGGAAGTTACAAAGATAGGGATGCTTTCAGATTGGAGGATTCTGCAGAAAAGAACACTTTACATGGTAAAAGGCAGGATACTTAGTAGTGTGCACAAACAGTGTGTCCCTGAAGTTACTATTCCAGTTGAGTGGGTGTTAAGAAGGCGTATGGTATGTTGGCTTTCTTTAGCAGGGGTTTGAGTTTAAAAGATCCAGGGTTTTGCTGCAGCTCTATAGAGCCCCAGTTACACCACACTTGGAATACTGTGAACAGTTCTGTTCATCTCATTATAGGAAGGATGTGGAAGCTTTAAAGACAGGACAGAGGATACTTAGCAAGATGTTGCCTGGACTGGAGGGCATGCCCATTGAAGGTAGGTTGTGAAAGCTCGGGCTTTTCAGATCGGAGTGAACAAGGAAGAATTGCGACATGATAGAGGTGTACAAGATAATGAGAGGCATCGATCGCGTAGATAACCAGAGACAACTTCCCATGGCAAAACGGTTATCACAAGGAGACATATTTTTAAGGTAATTGGCAGAAGATTTAGCTTAGATATCAGAGGTACGTTATTTACATAGAGTATGGTGGGTGCGTGGTAGTAGATTCAGACACATTACGGACATCTAAGCAACTCTTGCATAGGCACAGCGATTTTAGCAAAATGTAGGGTATGTAGGTTAGTTTAGTCTTCAGAGTAGGATAAAAGGTCAGCACAATATCAAGGGCTGAAGGGCTTGTACTGGGCTGTCCTAGTCAATGTTCTAAATAGCGAGGGTTGTGAGGGCAGGAAGAGGTTTCGGGAAGCTGGAGAGGATGGGGTCTGAATGAAGAGACACAAATAGGAGACGTTGCTAAGGTTATATGAGGTAAGAGAGACAGAGGATTGTGGTGGTTTCACAGGGAGGAGTATAGAGCCACAGGAGGTTACAGAAATGTGGAGAGCTGTAGGGCCTACAGGGGTTTCATGGAGCTGGGGAGATTGGGAGGGATGGATCAGTTTACAAGGATAAGAACATTGGTAGGATGGGGTGTTTTACACCGACAGGAATGGTTCACGTGAATGGAGCAGATTACAGAGATAATGTGGGTTGTACAGACCCACAAACGGACATATGAAGGGTAGTCGTGACTGAAGATGTTTATAGATACAGGAAGGCTTAGGTTCTGCAGGTTGTTTAGACATGGAAAGTGTGGAATCATGCAGATTTTCCAAGTGATAAAACAGCAATTTTGTTTGGAGACAGTTTCACAGATTACGGAGCATTAGTAACCTCCTCCAGTTTGGTCAAAGTGGGAAGAGTTGTAGGGGAGGGTGATGATTACACATGCAAGAGCTGGAGACTATTATGGGAATGAGTAGATGGATGGTGACACTGGAGGAGCTTACATTGACAGGGTGGGTGCTGGCAATGGGAAGATATCAAATAGATAGAGGATCTTGTAGGAACTGGATCGGAAGAGTCACAGGCATTGGAATGACTTCTGCATATTGGGAGTGTTGCACAGACTGAGAGGATTGTAGCGTCTCCATAGATTGATCGTGTCTTTAAGAATAGAAGAGTTTATGTGGATACTGAAAGCTTAAACCCAATGCATGCAGTCTTCATTTCAAGACCAGAGCCTTATTATCCCTCATCAGCCAAGGATCCCTAAACCTGCCAGCTTTTCCCTTTATCCCAATGGAGCATAGTGGCCCTGGATTATTGATATAACACTTTGCAAAGCCTCCCATTTGCCAGTTGTTCCTTTTCCTTCAAAAACACTCACCCGATCGATTGGAATCATAATATGGAGGTGCCAGTGTTGGACTGGGTGTGGACAAAGTTAAAAAATTACCCAACACTCCGTTCCAGTCCAACCGGTTTATTTTAAATCACTAGCTGTCAGAGCACTGCTTCTTCATCAGGTGGTTGTGGAGCACAAGCCTAAGGCACAGAATTTATAGCAACAGGATGGCAGTGTCATGGAATATAATATCAAACAAATTTAGTTTAAGCCTTTCATCTGTTACAGTGATCACCAGCGCTTCCAAAGCGAGTTGGATTATAGCTGGACATTGTGCAATTTTAAATTCACAGCATTGACGCTGGCCAGATCCTGCAGAATGGCCCCAAACCTGGCCCTGTTCCAGTATTCCTCTTCAATCTGTGGACCTGCTGATCTTTTTCCATAACTATGTTAAAATGAAGACAGTTGTGGGCACTGGACCCAAAGTGCTCTCCGACTGACACTTCAGTCACTTGCCCGACCTCGTTTACTGAGGGGAGGTCCAGTGTTGCACCCGCCTGAGTAGAGTAGGGCTCTCTGCATATTGATTTTGGAACTTTTCTTGGCCAAATTGAAAAAGTCTTCTCCTTCCAAGTCTTTTATCCTCTGGCTGGTCCAGTCAATACAGGGAATATTAAAATCTCTAGCCAATACTTCTCTATTATTCCTATAGTTATCTGCAATCTCTCTACTCATCTGCTCCTCTGGTATATGTTGGGTCTACAACAGTCTACAATACAGTCCCAACAAAGTGACCCCCCTTTCTTCTTTCTAACTTCTAATCATGTGACCACATTTGATGACCATTTAAGAGTATCCTCTCTGAACACTGTGACTATGTCTTCCCTTATCAAAAGGACAAATCTCCCTCTTCACCCCCTCACATAGCTGCCCTTATATCACTCCTGTAGTTTATTTATCCTGGAGTACTGAGTGGCCAGACCGGACCTTCTCTCAGCCATGTTTCTGTTATGGCTATAATATCCCAGTCCCCAGAGCTAATCCATGCTCTGAGCCCATCTGCCTTACCAGACAGGCCTTGTGCGTCGAAATAAATGACCTTCAAACCAGAAGTCTTTTCCCAGCTTTGACTGTGTCCCTAGATATCCTATAGGAAACTTGTTCTCAATGGCTGATGTATTTTCCCCTGACAAGTCGATGGACTATCTCTTATTCAGAGTCCCTACCCCCTGCCAAACTACTTTAAACCCTCCCGGGTAACGTGAACAAATCACCCCACAGGGATGCTGGTGCCCCTCTGCTTCAAGTCCAACCTGTCACCTTTACCCCATATGAGGTCCCAGTGATCCAAGAACTCACAAGCCGTTTCACTTCAGCAGCACCTCAATCACATATCCATCTGGCCAATCTTTCTATTTCTATCTTCACTGGCACACGGTACTGGGAGTAATCGGGAGATCCCTCCCCCTAAGGTCTTGCTTTTTCAGTTCTTACCAAACTGCGTGGGATTCCTCCGGGTGCTCTGGTTTCCTCCCAAAATCCAAAGATGTACAGGTTAGGTGAATTGCCCACCCAAAATTGCCCATAGTGTCAGGTGCGTTAGTCAAGGGTAAATATAGGGAAGGGGAATGCGTCTGGGTGAGTTACTCTTTGGTGTGTCGGTGTGGATTTGTTGGGCCAAAGGGCCTGTTTGTATAATATAGCAAATCCAATCTAATCAAACTACCTGTGCACATTACACATGACCCCATCCCTTTGTTTAACTATGGCAAGTGTACCAATTGCACAATGACATCTGGCTGTTCATGCTCCCCCTTCAAAATTTTCTGCAACTGCTCAGAGATATTCTTGACCCTGGTACCCGGGAGGGAGCAGACCATCCTAGGGTCGCTTCTTCAGCCACACAGTTTCCTGCTTGTCTCTCTAACAACAGTCACCTATCAGTATCAATAGTATCAGTATCTCCTATCAGTATCATTAGACAGAGACTGTGAGGACCAACCTGCAGTTGGATCTATATTCGGAAAGTGGGAGTATTTTAAAGTGATACAGTGAGAATTCAGGGCCAGCGTATTCCTGTCGAATGAATAGTAAAGGCCACATGCCCAGCAAACACTGACTCAACGATATTGTGAGTTTCATAAAGGAAGTACAATGCAATAAAAACAGGTGAAGCTCTTCAAAATTTCATCGAGTGAAAGAGGATTGTCGAAAATGAAAGGCAAACAATAGACAAGAATTATATTTAGCAGATATGACTGAGGAAAAGCCACAAGGTATTTTATCAGCTTGTTAGAGTAAGTGGATTACTGGGGAAAGAATGGTGCCTATTAGAAACCAAAGGGACAATCGGTACATGGAGCCAAAGGAAGTAGGTGAGGTCTTGAATGAGTACTTCCCATCTGTATTCACACAGGAGAAAGGCATTGTAGCCGGAGATTTCAGTGGAATGGTGTGATCCCAGAACATGTAAGATCAATAAGGAGGAGGTATTAAATGTTTTTCACAGGCATAAAAGATGGGGAAATCCCCAGTGTCCAATGAAATGTATCTCAGGCTGATGTGGAAGGTAAGGGAGCAGATTGCTGGGGACCTGGCAGAGAAATGTAATACTTTGCTGGCCACAGGTGAAATTCAAGAAGGGCAGCAGGGATAGACCAGGTATTTAGAGTGTTTATCCCAACATCTGTGCGAGGGAAATTATTGGAAACAATTGTGAGGGTCAATTTGAATCAATAATTGGAAAGGCAGGGATCGATTAGGGATACTCAGTACGGATTTGGTAAGAGAAGATCCTGTCTGATGAATTCAGCTAATTTTTCTTTGTAATTACAATTAGAAATATTGCTAAGGGCAGTGCAGATGATGTGGGTTCCATGGAGTTCTTTAAGGCCCTTGACAAGGTCCCATGTGGAGGGCTCATCCTGAAGGGAAGAGCCCATGGGATCTAAAGCATCTTGGAATTGGATCCAAAATTGGTGGAGGATTGGTTTTCTGATCGAATGTCTTTGCCCAGCGGGTGTACCACCGGGATCTGTGCAGCAACCATTGCTGTTTATTATGTACATTAACGAGTTGGATGTGATAGCAGAAGGTATCATTAGGAGGTTTGCAGATGACATGAAAGGTGAGGGTGTTGTCCATAGTGAGGGGGACGGTCTCAGGCTACAGTTTGAAGGATGAGGCTGGATCTGAATTTCAACTGAGTCATTTCAATTGATACGTCAGGTAAGAGCACAGCAGGCGATGGGGGAAAACTGATGTATTCAAGTTGCATTTACTTTGACATAAAATACCTGACAGGAAAGGGAGATGAATGCACGGCATGGATAGGAACATGGGACTGGGATATCACAGGAAATACAGATGTACAGCTGAGGGAAGGATAGGCCAAGCAACTTAATGTTCTGGGGTACAGATGCTACAGGAAGAAGAGAAGGAGAGGCATTTGAGGAGGAGGAGGAAGAGGAGCGGATGTTTTGATCAGTGAAAACATCACTGCAGAATTTAGAGAGGATATTCCTGGCGAACACCCAGTGAAGCTGTAATAGTGCAATTGAGAAATGAGAATGTGTCGTCAGTTTGATATGACTGTACTACTGGTCCTCAGCAGTCATCGGGAATTTAAGCAACAGATATGTGGGAGATGTCAGATATTTGGTCCACAAGACGTGACAGAGGTACCGAATTGGAGGGACAGCACAGTACAGAAAGTTCCCACTCAGCATTACAACCTACTCATGGGAAGCCTGCTTTCCCCTCTGTTGTACTGATGCTCGCTAAGACAGCACAGGCCTGGATTGATAACTGTGACACCCTCGGTGCCGACTTAGTACAACAAAACTTATTGTCGGGGTAGTGACTGAGCCTGGGTATGTCTGTCCTGTGCTCCCTTCTGGCAATATATCCATGTCATGTCTTGTTAGTTGATGTTTGGAGCCCTCTCATTGCCCTCTGCTCTGTGCACTGTGACCGATCTTACCTCACTGCAGGATTTATTGAAGGCTTCAGATCTCCCTGCACTTTGTCTCTCTGGCTGACCGACCATCTTCAATGTGGCGATGGATGATACACCCAGCAGTTGGGAAGTCTATTGAGTCAGGAACTTCCTGAGTACCTACAGGAGATAGAGAGACAGACAGAATGGGAAATTAGACTGATGCAGTCGGAGTTACATGTGGAGAATGACACTGAGTTCCACAGAGATCTGAAAAATCCCAGTCTCCATCTATGGCTAGTGCTGCTGCGTTACTCTAGAGTGGAGAATTCTGTTGGCTCAGGATCTGCAGTCGATACAAAAGTGAGAGGCGCTGACGAAGTCAGCAATTAGACCCTCACAATGAAGGATACTACATGGAGAGAGACTGAGTGATAGCACTAGAGTGCAGGAAGATGGCAAGATCGCACAATTGTGTCGGAAGAACGGGTTTTGCTTCATGATGCACTGGTATAACTGGTGACGAATGAGCAACCAGTGAGCAGGCTAAGTGATGGCCGAGTGGTATTATTGCTAGAGCATGTATCCCAAACCTCAGCTAATGTTCAGGGGAGGTAGGTTTGAATACCACCATTTCAAATGGTGGAATTGTCAATGAATATAATTTTTAAAAATTGGAATTAACAACCCATAAATAAGTATTGATAAAAATCCAAACGCTTGATCTTCAGAGAAAGACACCGTTCACTCTCTGCAGGACATACCCACAGGAAAGTGTTTGCCTCTCAATTGCTCTCTGAAATGGGCGAGCCAGCTGATTAGCTCAAGGGCAGCAAGGGATGGGCAATAAAGGCTAGTCAGCCAGAGACATCCACATCCCTTACCTGATTTTAAAAAAATCCATTCAGATTGTCCCACTGGAACCGTGCTGGGACCAGTGCTCTGACCAAACACGTCGGTAGGCTTATGGACAGGGCTATAAACTGACAGAGAGGACGCAGGGACAGGGTTCAGGTGAAAGGAGCTCTCCAAATCCAAAGAGAAAAGGTGAAGCATCAGAGCAGCATGGGAATGTGACCGAAGACAACAGAAAGGAACAGATGGGGCAAAGTTTAACTAAAACAGTACATCAGCAAAACAATTTGTGTCAGGAAGTTGTGGGAAAGAGTAAATTATGTTTTATTTTAATGGACAAAGTCTCTGCATCAAGGTAGCTGGATTTGTGACACAGAGATAAAAGAGATTTATCACCAGGGAATTGTGGTTCCAGGGTGAACTAAAGGTGGAACATAAATATTCAATGGTTCACAACCTTGTGCAAACTCAGGCAAAATGGGCAACGCTAACAATAATGGATAACAACGGCCTTACAGAGAAAGTATTTCGTCTCAGATCGTGAATTAGAGCAAGTCTGAATGTAAATTCTGTCTATTACTTGCCAGGGACACAAGCAGCAGAACAGTTTTAGACCACCGAACAGTATTTCATTGCCCATCACTGCAATAAGCAGGAATTCAATGGAATTTTTAATAAAGACATTGTGAAAATTTAGTGTAACGTCAATATTCGTATAATCTGGGACAATCACACTGACAAGAGCGATATTGGAAGAAGAGTTCGGAGATATTTTTTTTTCAAGTGTTTCTTTGATTAACACATTGTGCAACTGGCTAGGGACATAACTTTCGCAGAGCGACAGTTGTGAGATGACACTTCGTGAATGAGTAATGTCACTTGGAGAGATCCTCTGGGAAAGTTTGATAAAGTGCAGTTTAAAGAAATATAAAGTTTTAAAGTGAATCGCAGAAAGGACAAACTACAACTTGAAACAAAAACAGTCAATTACATGAGTTTGAGAGGAGAACTGACCAAGTTAAACAGGCTGAACAGACTGAAACACGTGTCTGTAAATGAACATTGGAAAACATTTGAAGGAACAGTGTAAAACACTCAAAAGGTCATTCCACTGAAACAGACCAAACCTCAGCAAGAAATCCTCACCGGTCCCTCACTCAGGACAAAATGGATCAGATTAGATTATCAGGCTGAGAAGATCACCACAAAGTACTTAGAATCCTGAAATGTGAGAGTGTTTTAGGAGTAAGTTTTGAAGGGATTGTAAAGGGTCTGCTAGCAGGGGGAGGGCAGTGGAAAGGGGAATCATTGTCAGGGTTTAATGACACGATAGGAACAGGGAGAGGTTAAGGTGCTGGAGGTGGTGAGAGTGTTACAGACAGTGGTCAGGACCTGAATGGTGTTACAAAGCCAGTAAGGATTGCTGAAGCTGTGAGGTGTGTAAGAGGTAAGGAAGGACATATGTATTTTTATTTATTCTTTCATGGGATGTGGGTGTCACTGCCTAGACCAGCATTCTTTGACCCCATGCTAATTACCCAGAGATTGCTAGGCCCCTGGTGGATATATTTAATACTTTGCTGGCCACAGATGGAGTGTTGAATGACTGGAGGATATCAAATGTGGTTCCTTTGTTCAGGAAGGGCAGCAGGGATAGGCCAGGTAATTACAGAGCAGATAGTCTAACAGCAGGGGAAGGGAAATTATTGGAAACAATTGTGAGGATGAATCAACACTTGCAATGGTAAGGATCAACTCGATTTAGTTATCACGGATTTGGCAGAGGAAGATACTGTCTGAGGAATTCAGTTCAATTTTTTAAAAAAAATGGTGCTTAAGTTTATTGATGAGGGCATTGCAGATGATGTGGTTTACGTGGACTTGAATAAGTCCTTAAACAAGATCCAACATGGAAGGCTGGTCCAAAAGGACTGAGTTCCAAGGCAAGTTGGCAAATTGGATGCAAAATTGGTGGATAGCATACTTTCACCAGTGGATGTACCACAGGGATCTGTGCAGGAACCATTGCTGGTTATTGTGTCAAATAGTAACTTTGAACTGTAATCTGATGTCGATCGGATGATAATCTAAGCAGAGTTTAGTTCTGATTGAAGTGAGGTAATACTCTGATGGAGGTACGATAAGCGAAGAACAGACATAATGACCGGTAGGTGCTTGTGGAGTACTGAGGAATACAGGGACCTTGGTGGACAAGTCCATAGATCCATGAAGGTGTCAGCACAGGGAGACAGGTTGGGAAAGGCATCCCAACTGGGAGCAGGAGAGGGACCCATATCCTGGTGGAGTGAATTGCGAGAGCTGTTTGAGAGGATGTAACCTAGTCTGGCAGGGTGTTGGACCTTAAACAGTCGTAAGGCCGGAAATAAGACTGAGGCTGGCACACAAGTTAGAGAAAGTGATTTCAAAAGACAAGGCAAGCAAGAACATAGCAGCGAATGGGGGGAAACTGGTTATTAAACTCCATGTATTTCAATGCAAGGGGCCTGACAGCTAAGGAAGATGAACTCAGGGCATGGACTGGAACATCAAACTGGGAGATCATAGTTATCACAGAAACACAGCTGAGGGAGAGGCAGGACTGGCAACTCATTGTTTCAAGGTCGTGGGACTGCAGGAAGAATCGACAGCAAATCTGGTCCGGGCCTGGCGACTTGTCAATCTTAATGTTTGACAAATTTTTCAGCACATCAGCTTCCTCTATCACTATCCATTCCACCATGCTCTTCAAAGGTTTCATACACTACAAAGTTAGTTTCTTTCGTAAAGGCAGAAGCAAAAAAACTCATTTTGGGCTTCCGCTACCTCCTCAGACTCCACACACAAATTCCCGATGCTATCCCTGATTCGCCACTTGCGAAGATCTTTGCATCCTCGCTCTCCACTGCAGTCATACCTGAGGACTGGAGAGATGCAAATGTAATTCCTCTCTTCAAGAAAGGGAAGAGGGAAATCCCCGACAATTACAGACCAGTAAGTCTCACATCTGTCGTCTGCAAGGTGTTAGATATGATTCTGAGGGATAGGATTTATTACCATCTGGAAGAGCATGGCTTGATTAAATGCAGTCAATAAGGCTTTGTGAGGGGTCGGTCATGCCTCACAAACCTTATCGAGTTTTTTGAGGATGTGACTCGAAATGTTGATGAGGATCGAGCTGTGGATGTAGTGTATTTGGACTTCAGCAAGGCATTTGATAAGGTTCCCCATGGTAGGCTCATTCAGAAGGTCAGGAGGAATGGGATAAAGGGGAACATTGCTGTCTGGATACAGAATTGGCTGGCCAACAGAAGACAGCGAGTGGTAGTAGAAGGAAAATATTCTGCCTGGAAGTCTGTGGTGAGTGGTGTTCCACAGAGATCTGTCCTTGGGCCTCTACTGTCTGTAATTTTTATTAATGACCTAGATGAGGGGATTGAAGGATGGGTCAGCAAGTTTGCAGACGACACAAAAGTTGGAGGTGTTGTTGACAGTATAGAGGTCTGTTGTAGGCTGCAGGGGAACATTGACAGGATGCAGAGATGGGCTGAGACGTGGCAGATGAAGTTCAACCTGGATAAATGCGAGGTGGTGCATTTTGGAAGGTCGAATATGAAAGCTGAGTACAGGATTAAGGATAGGATTCTTGGCAGTGTGGAGGAACAGAGGGATCTTTGTGTGCAGGTACCCAGATCCCTTAAAATGGCCACCCATGTGGACAGAGTTGTTAAGAAAGCATATGGTGTTTTGGCTTTCATTAACAGGGGGATTAAATGTAAGAGTCGTGAGATCTTGTTGCAGCTCTATAAAACTTTGATTAGACCGCACTTGGAATGCTGCATCCAGTTCTGGTCGCCCGATTTTAGCAATGATGTGGATGCTTTGGAGAGGGTTCAGAGGAGGTTTACCAGGATGCTGCCCGGACTGGAGGGCTTATCTTATGAAGAGAGTTTGACTGAGCTCGGACTTTTATCATTGGAGAAAAGGAGGAGAGGGGACCTAATTGAGGTATACAAGATAATGAGAGGCATAGATAGAGTCGATAGCCAGAGACGATTTCCCAGGGCAGAACTGACTAACACGAGGGGTCATAGTTTTAAGCCGGTTGGAGGAAACTATTGAGTGGATGTCAGAGGCGGGTTCTTTACACAGAGAGTTGTGAGAGCATGGAATGCGTTTCCAGTAGCAGTTGTGGAATCAAGGTCACTGGGGACATTTGAGAGAGTACTGGACATGCATATGGTCACAGAAATTTGAGGGTGCATACATTAGCATCAGTGTTCGGCACAACATCGTGAGCTGAAGGGCCTGTTCTGTGCTGTACTGTTCTATGTTCTATGTTCTAAATATGTCGGGAGATCTCAATTACCAATCATAATAATAAGGCTGTTATGGTAGGGATTTTCGAACTTTCCAAACCTACACTGGGAGTGCCAGTGTTCAGTGTTTGCAAGGGAGGAATTTGGTAATTGTGTTCCAGAAACTCCCAAACAATATGTAAATGGCCTGAAAAGAGAAACGGCAAAACCTGACCTCCCCTTGGGAAATAAGGTAGGGAAAGGGACTGAGGTGGTGGTGGGAAAGCATTTAGCCAAAGTGGCCACAGTTCTATTAGTTTGAAAATAGCTATGGAAAAGTACAGCCCTGGTCCACAAGTTCAAATTATAAAATGGGGCCAGATCAATCTTGATAGTCTTTACCAGGAACATTCAAAAGGTGATAGGGGAATCTATTTGCAGGAAAAGGGAAGTCTGGCAAGTGAGAACATTTTAAAGTGAGATAAATTGAGCGATCAGCGCCAGCATGTTCCTGTTAGTGTGCAGCTCAATGCTGACAGCATTCGGAAACACTGGCTGTCTATTGAGGGTCTGGTCAAGGGTCATGGAAAAGGAGGCACATGTCAGGTATAGCCAGCTGGCTCAAGGGATTCCACGAGCATCACAGGGGCTGTAGGAATACACTGTGGGTGGAAATCAGGAATGCAGAAAGGGTACATGAAATATCCTCGGCAGAGAAGGACAAGGAGAATCCAAAAGTGATTGTATAAAAGAGTAACTCGAGACAAAATAAAGGCCCTTAAAGATCAATGAGGCAATTGATGTGTGGAACTGTAGGATATTTGCTAAGACCCTAAACAACTTTTTCATTCCAGAACTTACTGTGGACAAAGACTGGGGAACTCAGGGAACAAGAGTAATATGTTAGACCACAATTGGAGTTCTCTGCAATTCCAGCCTCCCTACTCTTGGAATGACGTTGTGAAACTGGAAAGTTCTCAGAAAAGATTGACAAGATGTTGCCAGGGTTGTTGAAGAATAAGCTGGGGTTATTTTCCCTGGAGCATCGGAGATTGAGGGGTGACCTGACAGAAGTTTATATAAACATGAGAGGTATGGATAGGGTAAACCTTCAATTTCTTTTCCCAGGGATTGGGTAGTCCAAACCTAGAGGGCATAAGTTTAAGTTTAGAGGGGAAAGTTTTAAAAGGGACCGAAGGAACAGCTTTTTTCATGCATAAGGTGATGCGTGTATGAAATGAACTGAGAGAGAATGCAACAGATACTGATACTAGGACAATATTTAAAAGGTATCTGGATGGGAATATGAATTGTAATGGTTTAGTGGTACATGGGCCAAATGCTGGTAAATGAGATGGATTTGTTTAGATCTTCTGGTCAACATGAACGAGTGGGACCGAAGAGTCTGTTTCCATGCTGTACATCTCTATGACTTGAAATGAGTGCATGTTATAGAAGAGGTGGTGCTGGAAGCTTAATAACACAAAGATATGGAAAGCCCCAGGACCTGATTAACTGTAAGACAGGCGATGCGAAGGAAGAAATTGTGGAGCCCAGAGCAAAGGTATTTGTACCATTGACAGCCACGTGAGATGGGCTGGAAGTTTGGAGGGTGAAATAGTTGACAGTGAAGGAGGTTTTCTAAGGTTACAAAGGGATCTTGATGAGTGAATGGGCTGAAAAACTGTAGAATGAATTCAATTTGAATAAATGCAATCTAATAAATTTGGTAAAAACAAACAAGGGTAGAGCTTATATAATTAATGTTAGGGCCTCGGTTAGTGTTTCAGAGCACAGAGACCTCTGGGTACATAATTCTATAAGTTTGCATCACCGGATGGATAAGGCAGTGCTTGGCATGATTGACTAATGCTCAGTCCATTGAGTGTAGGATTTGGGACGTCATGTTGAGATTGTTCCGATATTGGTGAGGCCTCTTCTGCAACACTCTGTCCAGTTCTGGTTACCCAGTTATAGGGAGGATATTATTCTGCTGCAAGGTGTTCAGAAGATATATACCAGGATGTTGCTGGGTATGGAAGGTTTGAGATGTGAAATATGGCAGGATATGCTGATTCGTTTTTCACAGGAGCCTGGAGATTGAGAGGTGGCCTTATAGAAGTTTATAAGATAATAAGAGATATAGATAGAATTAACGGTAGCTGCATTTTCCCCAGGATGGGGGAGTCTCAAGAGAAGGGGCCACATTTTTAAGGTTAGAGGAGAGAGATCTTCAAAAGAATGACATGAGGGTCAAATTGTTACACAGAGGGCGGTTTGAGTGTGGAATGAAGTTCTTGAGGAAGGGGTGGATGTGGGTACAATAACAACATTTTTCAGACATTTTGATAAGTACGTGAATAGGAAATGTTTGGATGGATATGGGCCAGCAACAGGCAGCTGGGATGGGTTTAGGTTGAGATTATGTTTTCTACCAACTGTAGGGTCTCTTTCCATGCTGTATAACTGTGACAAGCTTTGGTCTATTTTTTGAGAAACGCTGTGACGGAATGCTAGGGAACTAAAGACCAATTAGCCAGATGTCAGTGATGGGTAGGTTGTGGAAGAGATTCTGCCAGGCAGGAGTTACATGCATTTGCAAATGCAAGGATTTATGAAAGCTAGTCAGCACAAAGTCAGGTCTCACTAACTTTGTGCGTACAAAGTCAGGTCTCACTAACTTGATTGCTTTTGTTGAAGTGGTGACCATACATTGTCTACAATAAGTCAGCAGGACCTTTGACAGGGTTTAGCATGATATACTGGTTCAAAACGTTAGATCACATGGGATCAGGGAGAACTAGCCAACTGGATACAAAGTTGGCTTGACAGTTGGAGACAGAGGGTGGTGGAAGGGGATTGTTGTTCAGACTGGAGGCCTGTGACCAGCGGGAACGAGGTTGGGTCCACTGATATGTGTCATCTACATAAACGATTTGATTGAGAATACGAGTCATTGTTAGTAATTTTGCAGATGATCAAATTAATAGCGTCGTGTGCAGTGAATATGGTTATCAAAGGGGCTCTTGAACAACGGGGGCAGTGGACCAAGGAATGAAAGATGCAGTTGACGTATGGTGTTGGGTTTTGTTGAGACAAACCAGGGAGGACTAACACAGTTAATGGTTTGGCCCTGGACAGTATGGTCGAACAGCGAGAGACCAAGAGGTGCAGTTACATTGTTCCTTGGAAGTGGCATTGCAGTTGGACAGGGTGGTGAAAGTAATATTTGACGCACTTTCCTTCATTGTCCAGAGCTTTAGTATGAATTGGAGACATTTATAACATTGTCCTAAATATTTGCCTTAGGCGGAGGAGGCTGCAGATTGACCTTATAAATATTTATAAAACCACGCAGGGCCTCAGTAAGGTGAAAAGCCAAGGGTAGGTGAGTCCAAAGCTAGAGGGTATAAACAGGAGATGAGAGAGCAAGGATTTAAAGTGGGAGCTGAGAAGCAATATTATCCGCAGAGGATGGTGCAAAGACGGAACGGGCCGCCAGATGAAATGGGAGAAACATGTACAATTACAACATGAAAAAGACATTTGGGGAAATACATGGAGAGGAGAAGGTTTGAAGAGATAATGGCCAAACACAGGCTCATGCGACACATTTAGTACAAGAATCATGGACAGCATTGATGAGTTGGAGTGAAGGTTCTGTTTCTGTGCTACATGACTCTGTATCCAGTTAAAGAGGAGGAGACTACCAGATAAAACATGTAGTAGACACTGAAGCAAGTTACAGCGATAGGGGTGGTAGGCTGGAGTGCATTAGGTTTCAAATTAGTTAAGTGATTATAAGGAAGGGAGGAGGTTACAAAGATAGCAACTGTTATAGGATTTTAAAAATATTGAAATATGACATAGATTCAGTGTTGCATTGTGGTTAGTCTTAGTACAACAGACCTTACATTATGGGCAGCGATTGAGCCTGGGTATGTCTGTATTGTGCTCACCCTCCAGCACTGTATCTGTGTCATGTCTTGTTAGCCGATGTTTGGAGCCCTCTCATTGCACTTTGCTCTGTGCACTGTGAGTGATCTTACCTCACTCCAGGATTTATTGAAGGCTCCAGATCTCCCTGCCCTTTGTCTCTCTGGCTGATTAACCATCGTCAATGTGATGATTGACGAGACACCCAGCAGTTGGGAAGTCTCTTGAGTCAGGACCTTCCTGAGTACGTGTAGGAGATAAAGAGATAGACAGAATGGAAAATTAGACTGATGCTGTGAGGGTTACACATGGAAAATGGCACTGTGTCCCACAGAGATCTGGAAAACCTCAGTTTCCATCCCTGGACTGTGCTGCTGCGTCTCTCTGGAGTGGAGAATTCTGTTGGCTCAGGATCTGGAGTTCCTGAGCGAGAGACACTGACAGGGGCAGCAATTAGACGCACACAGTGAGGGATACCACATGAAGAAAGACTGAGTGATATCACCAGAGTGCAGCAAGTTATCAAGATCAAACAATTGTGTCGGAAGAACGGGTTTAGCTTCATGATGCACTGGTGTCAGTGTTCAGGGATCGGCAACCATTGAGCAGGTGAAGTGATGGCCGAGTGGTATTACTACAGCACCTATTCAAAACCTCAGTTAATGTGCAGGGGAGAAATGTTTGAATCCCACCATCAGAAATAGTGGAATTTGAAATCAATAATTTTAAAAATAACAATTAACAATCCCCATGTAAGTATGAGACCATTGCTGATGTACAAAAAACCCAAACACTTGTCCCTCAAAAATGGACATCTGCCCATCCTGGCGTGGTCTGCACTATATTACCACAGCAAAGTGTTTCCCTCTCAATTACCCTCTGAAATCGCCGAGCAAGTTACTCAGCTCAAGGGCAGCTAGGGCTGGACAAGAAAGGCTGGTCAGCCAGAGACACCCACATCCCATACCTGTTTTTTTTAAAAAATAATCCATTAGGATGGACTCACTGGAACTGTACTGGGATCAGTGTCCTGGCTAATCATGTCGGTAGGTTTATGGACAAGGCTTTAAACTGACAGATAGGGTGCACGGGCAGGGTTCAGGTGAAGGAATATTCCAAATCCAAAGAAAGGTGACGTATCGGAACAGCATGGGAATTTGGCTGAAGACATTCAGAAAGGAAGCGGAAGGGACAGAGTTTAACTTAACCTGTACATCAGCGAATAGGTATGTGACAGGACATTGTGGGAAAGAGTAATGTCTGTCTTTTTTTCGCATGGACAAGGTCTCTGCAATAAGGTAGATGGATTTGTGACACAGAGATAAAAGAAATTTAGACACCAGGGAGAAGTGGTTACAGGGCAAACAAAGGGTGAACATAAGTATTAAGTAGCTCACAACCTTGCGGAAACTCAGGCAAAATGCTCAACGAGAACTACAATGGATACCAAAGGCATTACAGAGAAAGCATTTGGCCGCAGATCGTGAAGTAGAGTCGGAATGTAAATTCTGGCCACTACTCGCCAAGGACAGAAACAGCAGAGCAGTTTTAGCCACCGAACAGCACTTCATTGCACATCACTGCATTAAACAGGAATTAATTGGAATTTTTAACAAAGCTAATGTGATAATTTTGGGAAACTTCAATATTAGCATAATCTGGGACAATCACACTGACAAGAGTGATAGTGGAAGGGGACTTTTTTCAGTGTTTCTTTGAATAACACATTGTGCAACTGGCTAGGGACATACCTATGTCATATCGATGGTTGTGTGATGAAACTTAGTGAATGAGTAATGTCACCTGGAGAAATCCTCCGGGAAATTGTGATAAAGTGCAGTCTAAAGAAATATAAAGTTTTAAAGTGAATCATAAAAAAACAAGTTACAATGAAAAACAAAAATAGCAAATTGCATAAATTTGACAGGAGAAGTGGCCAAGGTAAACAGGCTAAACAGACTGGAACATGCGTTTGTAAATGAACAGCGGTAAACATTTGAAGGAACAGTGTAAATCACTCAAAAAAGTACATTCCATCACAACAGATAAAACCTCAAGAAGAAACTCATTCCGGTCCCTCACTCGGGTTAAAATGGATTATATTAGATTATGGGGCTGACAAGATCAGCAAAATGTGCTTAAAATCCAGAAGTGAGAGTGTGCTTTAAGAGTAAGTTTTAAAGAGATTGCAAAGGGTCTGCTCGCAGGAGGAGGGCAGTGGCAAGGGGAATCATTGTCAGGGTTTAATGACACAACAGGAACAGGGAGAGGTGAAGGTGTTGGAGGTGGTGAGAGCATTACAGAGAGTGGCCAGGCCCTGAACGGTGTTACAAAGCCAGTATGGATTGATGCAACTGGAGGGGTTTGCAGAGATAGGGAGGGACATTGGAGGGAGAGGATCAACCAGCTGCTCATCTAAAAACACGTTAGTGGCCACAGGATTTTTCGTACACATTATTGACTAGCCTCAGGCCATAGGATTATTCACACACAGTATTCACCAATCTCATCCCACAGGAGCATTCACATAAAGCATTTACGAATTACAGGCCAGAGAATAATTCACACACTGTATTGATCGTCCTCAGGCCACAGGATTAATCACAGATAGTATTGACCATCCTCAGGCCACAGGATTATTCACACACAGTATTGACAACCCTCAGGCCACAGGATTATTCACACAATTTTGAGCATTCACAGCGCACAGGATTATTCATACTCTGTATTGACCATGCACAGGCCACAGTATAATTAACAAACAGAAATGACCATGCAGAGACCACAGATTATTAACACACAGTATTGACCATCCACAGGCCACATTATTACTCACACACAGTATTGACCTGTCACGGGCCACAAGTTTATCAGCACACAGTATTGACCATTCTCAGGCTGCAGGATTATTCATACACAGTATTGCCCATCCACAGTTCTCAGGATTATTAACACACAGTATTGAACAACCTCAGGCAACAGGATTATTCACACACTATATTGACCATCCTCAGGCCATAGGAGTATTCACACACAGTACTGAATATCCTCAAGCAACAGGATTATTCACAAACAGTATTGACCATTATCAGGCCACAGGATTATTCACACACAGTATTGACCATCCTCAGGTCACAGGATTTCTCACACACACAGTATTGACCATTCTCAGGTCACAGGATTTCTCACACACTATTGACCAGCCTATGGCCACAGGATTTTTGAACACACTGTCTTGAACATTTACAGGTCACAGGATTACCCACACAATGTATTGACTACCCTCAGGCCCCAGGTTTATTCACACACAGTATTGAGCAGTCACAGTGCACAGGATTATGCACACACAGTATTGACAATCCTCAGGCCATAGTATTATTAACAAACGAAATGACCATGCACAGGCCACATATTATTAACACACGCTATTGACCATCCACAGGACACAGGATTATTCACACACAGTATTGACAATTCACGAGCTACAGGATTATTCACACACAGTACTGACCATCATCAGTCTGGAAGATTATTCACACAGTATTCTACATCCTCGGGCCTCAGCATTATTTCCATACTGTATTGACCTTCCTCACTCCAGAGGATTACTCACACACAGTACCGACCACCTGAAGACGGCAGGATTATTCACTCACCGTATTGAGCATTCACAGCCCACAGGATTATTCACACACAGTATTGAGCAGTCACAGTGCACAGTATTATTTGCACTCGGTACTGACCATCCTCAGGCAAAGGGTTATTCACGCACAGTATTGACGATTCACAGTCCACAGCATTATTCTCACATAGAATTGAACAATCGCAGGCAACAGGATGAATCACACATTGCATTGATCATCCTTAGGCCACAGGATTATTCACACACAGTATTGACAATCCTCAGGACGCAGTATTATTAACAAACAGCATTGACTCTGCACAGGCCACAGATTATTAACACACAGTAGTGATCATTCAATGGCCACAGCCTTGTTCCCGCACAGTATTGACTATCCTCTGGCCACAGCCATATTCACACACAGTATTGACTATCCTCAGGCCACAGGTTTATTCACACACAGTATTGAGCGGTCACAGTGCAAAGAAATATTCACACTCAGTATTGACCATCCTTATGCAAAGGTTTATTCCCACACAGTATTGACGATTCACAGGCTGCAGGATTATTCACACACAGTATTGACTATCCTCAGGCCACCGGATTATTCACACACAGTATTAACCATTCACAGGTAACAGGATTATTCTCATGCAGGATTGAACAACCTCAGGCAACAGGATTAATCACACATCGTATTGATCACCCTTCGGCTACAGGATTACTCTCACACAGTATTGACCAACCTCCGGCCACACAATTAATGAACACACTGTTTTGACCAGTTACAGGTCACAGGATTATTCACAGACAGTACTCACTATCCTCAGGCCACAGGACTATTCACACACAGTATTGACTACCCTCAGGCCACAATATTATTATTCACACGGTATTGAGCATTTATAGTGCACAGGATTATTCAACACTTTGTATAGTCCATATTCAGGCCATACTATTATTAACAAACAGCATTTACTGTTCACACGTCACAGAATTATTCGCATAGTTTTGACCATCCTCAGGCCAAGGGTGATTCACACACAGTTTTGACGATTCACGGGCCAGCGGATTATTCACACATGATATTGACCATTCACTGTCGAAGGATAATTCAGACACAGCATTGTCCATCACAAGCCACAGGTTTAATCACAGACAATATTGAATATCCTCAGGGCACAGGATTATTCACGGTATTGACTATCATCAGACCACAAGATTATTCACATACTGTATTAACCAGCCTCCGGCCACAAGATTATACACAATAGTATTGACCACAGACAGGCCACAGATTATTAACACACAGTATTGAACATTCACAGACCACAGCCTTATTCACACACAATATTGACCATTTACAAGCCACAGGATTATTCGCACACAGTATTGTACATCCTCAGGCCTCAGAATTATTCACACATTGTATTGACCAGTCTAAGGCCACAGGATTTTTTAACCCACTGCCTTGTCAATTTAAAGGCACAGGATTATTTACACATTGTATTGACCATCCTCAGGCCATAGGATTATTCGGACTCAGTATTGACGAATCACAGGCCACAGGATTAGTGAGACACATTATTGACCATCCTCAGGTACCAGGATTATTCACACACGGTATTGACCATTACCAGGACACGGATTATTCATATATGGTATTGATTTACCTCAAGCCACAGGATTTTCACACACAGTATTGACCATGCTCAGGCCACAGGATTATTTTCACAAGGTACTGTCCATCATCAGGCCACAAGATTACTCACCCAATATACTGACCATCCTCACGCAACATAATTATTCACATAAAGTATTGTCCATCATCAGGCCACAGGATGATTCACACACAGCATTGACCATTCTCAGTCCACAAGATTATTCCCACACAGTATTGAGCATTCATAGTTCCCAGGATTATTTACATACAGTATTGACCATTCTCAGGCCACAGGATTATTCACGCGCAGTATTGACCATCCTCAGTACACAGAGATACTCAAAAATAACATTCTCAGTTCACAGGATTACCCTCAGGCTGCAGAATTTTTCACAGACAGTACTCACTACTCTCAGGTCACAGGATTGTACACACATAGTAATGACCATCCAAGGGTTATTCACACACAGTATTCAGCATTCACCATGCACAGGATTATTCACACATTGTATTGACCAGTCTACGGCCACAAGATTTTTGAAACCACTGCCTTGCCACTTTAAAGGCACAGGATTATTTACAGAATGTATTGACATTCCTCAGGCCAAAGGATTATTCCCACACAACTGACCATCCTCAGGTCACAGGATAATTCCCACACAGTTTTGGCCATCCTCAGGCCACAGGATTGTTTACAAATAATATTGACCACCCTTGCTCCACAGGATTATTCACACACAGTATTCACCATTCACAGTCCACAGCATTATTCACACACAGCATAGACCGTTCACAGACCACAGGATTATTCACACAGAGCATTGAACTGCCCCAGTCAACAAGATTAATCGCACATAATTTTGACCATGCTCAGGCCACAGGATTGCTCACACACGGTATTGACCTACCTCAGGCCAAGGGTTATTCACACAGTATTCACGATTCACAGGCCAGAGGATTATTCACACGTGGTATTGACCATTCACTGTCCAAGAATAATTTATACACATCATTGACTGTCACAGGCCACAGGTTTATTTACACACAATATTGAATATCCTCAGGGCACAGGATTATTCACGGTATTAACCAGCCTCCAGCCACAAGAATATTCACAACAGTATTGACCACCTATAGGCCACAGATTATTAACACATAGTATTCACCATTCACAGACCACAGCCTTATTCACACACAGTATTGACTACTCTCAGGCCACAGGTTTATTCACACAGAGTATTGAGCAGTCACAGTGCACAGGATTATTCACACACAGTATTGACCAGTCTATGGCCACTTGAATTTTGAACCAACTGCCTTGACAGTTTACAGGTCACAGGATTATTCACACACAATATTGACGACTCACAGGCCACAGGACTATTCACACATGGAAGTAACCATTAACTGTCCAAATGATAATTCACACACTGTGTTGACCATTCTCAAACCACAGGATTAATGAACACACTGTCCTGACCATCCTCAGGCCACTGAATTATTCACACATGGTATTGATAACCCTCAAGCCATGGGTTATTTAAACACAGAATTGACGATTCTCAGGCCAGTGGATTATTCACACAGAGTATTGACAATTTTCAAGTCACAGGATTGTTCACATACAGAATTGACTATCCTTAGGTCACAGGTCTATTCACACATGGAACTGACCATTCACTGTCCAAAGGATTATTCACACATTGTGTTGAAGATCCTCAAGTCACAGGATTATTCACACATGCTATTGACCATTCCCAAACCACAGGATTATTTTCATATGGTATTAATCATCCTCAGGCCACAGGATTATTCACATACATTATTGACCAGCCTCCAGCCACAAGATTATTCACTCACATTATTGACCAACCTCAGGCTACAGGAGTATTCATAAACAGTATTGAGCATTCATTATTCCCAGGATTATTTAAACACAGTATTGACAATCCATAGTCTACTGAATTATTCACACACGTATTCTACATCCTCAGGCCTCAGGATTATTCACGCACTGTATTGACCAGCCTACTTCCACAGGAATTTTGAAACTACTGTCTTGTCAGTTTACGGGTCACAGGATTATTCACATAAAGTATTGACCACCCTCCGGCCAAGGGTTATTCACACACAGTTTTGCCCAGCCTACGGCCCCAGGACTAATGAACACACTGTCATGACCATTCTCATGCCACAGGATTGTTCACACATAATATTGTAGAACCACAGGCCAGAGGATTATTCACACACCGTATTGATGCTTCACAGCCCACAGGATTATTCACACACTGTATTGACGATTCGTCGGCCACAGGATTATTCACACACAGTATTGACCATCCTCAGGCCAGAGGTTTATTCCCACGGTATTGACCATTATCAGGACACATGATTATTAATAGACGGTATTGACCATCCTCAGGCCACCCGATCATTTTCACATAGTATTGACTATCATCAGGCCACAGGATTCATGACACACTGTATTGACCATCCTCACGCAACAGAATTATTCTCACACTGTATTAACCACCCTCAGGCCACAGGATTATTCACACACATTATGGACGATCCTCAGGTCAGGATTACTCACATACAGCAATGACAACCGTCAGGCCACAAGATTATTCCCACACAGAATTGAGCATTCATAGCTCCAGGATTATTTACACACAGTATTGACCACCAGGGAATTCCTAGAAGCATGGCATTCATCCACAAACTCCATCAACAAACACAGCGACTTGGACCCAATATACCAGCCACTGACAGCTGAAACTGACAACCGGAAGCGACAGAGACAGGCCACTATAAATGCCGGAGGAAACACTACAGAAGCGCTTCACAGGAAGCTCCCAAGCACTGAGGATGTCACCTAGACAGGGGACGAAACGTTTGCAACAAACATTGCCAGCTCGGCGAATAGAACCACAACAACGAGCACCCGAGCTACAAATCTTCTCCCAAACTTTGAGTATTGACCACCCTCAGGCCTCAGGATTACTCCTACACAGTACTGAGAATTCACAGGCCACATCTTATTCACACAGAGTATTGACCATCATCAGGCCACTGGATTAGTCGCACATATTAATGGTGGGTGGCACGGTGGCACAGTGGTTAGCACTGCTGCCTCACAACGCCAGAGACCCGCGTTCAATTCCCGCCTCAGGCGACTAACTGTGTGGAGTTTGCACGTTCTCCACGTGTCTGCGTGGGGGTGCTCCGGTTTCCTCCCACAGTCCAAAAATGTGCAGTTTAGGTGAATTGGCCATGCTAAATTGCCCGTAGTGTTAGGTGAAGGAGTAAATGTAGGAGAATGGGTCTTGCTTGGTTACGTTTCGGCGGGTCGGTGTGGACTTGTTGGGCCGAAGGGCCTGTTTCCATACTGTAAATAATCTAATATTACTGACCATCCTCAGGCAACAGGATTATTCACACACAGTATTGACCATTCTCAGGCCACAGGATTATTGACACGCAGCACCAACCGTTCACAGGCCACAGGATAATTTACACACAGTATTGACCATTCATAATCCACAGTATTACTCACGCACAGCACAGACCCTTCACAGGCCACAGGAATATTCACACAATGTATGGACCTTTTACAGGCCAGTCGATTATTCACACATAGTATTGACCATTCACTGTCCAAAGTTTTATTCACACACAGTATTGACTATCGTAAAGCCACAGGATGATTCTCACACAATATTGACCATCCTCAGGCAACAGGACTTCTCACACACAGTATTGACCATCCTCAAGCCACAGGATTATTTTCACATGGTATTGACCATCATCAGGCCACAGAATTATTCACACAATGTATTGACCATTATCCGGCCACAGGATTATTCACGCACATTATTGACCAGCCTCCAGCCATAAGATTATTCACTCTCAGTATTGACCAACCCCAGGCCACAGGAGTGTTCATAAACAGTATTGAGCATTCATTGTTCCCAGGATCATTTAAACACAGTATTGACAATCCACAGTCCACAGGATTATTCACACAACTATTCTCCATCCTCAGGCTGCAGGAGTATACACACATAGTATTCTACATCCTCAGGCCACAGGATTATTCACACACAGTACTCTACATCGTCAGGTCTCAGGATTACTCACACACTGTATTAACCAGCCTACGGCCACAGATTTTTGAACCCTCTTATCAGTTTACAGGTCACAGGATTATTCACACAAGGTATTGACCATCCTCAGGCCACAGGATTATTCAAGCACAGTACTGACCATCCACAGGCCAAGGGTTATTCACACATAGTATTGACCATCCTCAGGCCGAGGAATTATTCACACACTGTATTGACCATCGTCAAGCAACAGGGTTATTCACACAGAGTATTGACCAACCTCAGACCACAGGAATATGCACAAACGATATTAAAAATTCTCAGGCCACATGATTATTCACACACTGTACTGACCAGCCTTGGGCCCCACGATTAATGAACACACTGTCCTGACCATTCTCAGGCCACAGGATTGTTCACACATAGTATTGAAGATCCTCAGGCCACAGGGGTATTCACGCACAGAATTGACCACCCTCAGGCTAAGGGTTATTCACACATAGTATTGAAGATTCACAGGCCACAGGATGAGTGACACACGTTATTGACCATCCACAGGCAAAAGGATTGTTCACACACAGTATTGACCAGCCTCACACTTATTCACACACAGTATTGACCATCCTTAGGCCACAGGATCATTCACAAACGATAATGGCCATCCGCAAGCCGCAGGGTTATTTTCACATGGTATTGACAATCATCAGTCCACATGTTTATTCACATAGTGTATTGGCCATCCTCAGGCCACAGGATTATTCACACATGGTATTGACCATTCACTGTCCAAAGGATTATTCTCTCAAAGTATTGACCATCCTCAGGCAACAGGAGCAGTGCACACAGTATTGATCAACTCAGACCACAGGATTATTCACACACGGCATTGACCATTCACAGGCCACAGCATTATTCACACACAATATTGAACAACCTCAGGCAACAAGATTAATCACACATGGAACTGACCATTCACTATCCAAAAGATTATTCACACACTGTATTAACCATCCTCACGCAACAGAACGATTCCCACAAAGTAATGATCATCCTCAGGCCACAGAACTATTCACAGACAGTATTGACCATCCACAAGCCACATGATTATTCACACACAGCATTCAACAACTACAGGCAACAGCAGTAATCACACATGGAATTGACCATTCATTGTCCAAAGGATTATTCACACACTGTATTGACCATCCTCAAGTCACAGGATTATTCAGACACAATATTGACCATCCTACGGTAACCGGATTAATGAAAACACTGTCCTGACGATCGTTATGTCCCAGGATTGTTCACAAGTAGTAGTGAAGATCCTCAGGGCACAGGATTATTCACACAGTATTGACGATTCACATTCCAGAGCAGTATTCACACACAGTATTGATGATTCACAGGCCAAGAGTTATTCACACACAGTATGACGATACACAGGCCAAAGGATTATGCACACATGGCATTGACCATTCACTGTCCAAAGCATTATTCACACACAGTATTGACCATCCTCAAGCCACACGATGGTTCACACACAGTATTCACTATCTTCAGGCAACAGGATTATTCACACACAGTATTGACCACCCTCAAGCCACAGGATTTTTTGCACACAGTATTAACCATCATAGAACATAGAACATAGAATATAGAACATAGAAGAATACAGCGCAGTACAGGCCCTTTTGCCCTCGATATTGCGCCTATCCAAGCCCACCTAACCTACACTAGCCCACTATCCTCCATATCCCTATCCAATGCTCGGTTAAATGCCCATAAAAGGGAGAGTCCACCACTGCTACTGGCAGGGCATTCCATGAAATCACGACTCGCTGAGTAAAGAATCTACCCCTAACATCTGTCCTATACCTACCACCCCTTAATTTAAAGCTATGTCCCCTCGTAATAGCTGACTCCATACGTGGAAAAAGGTTCTCATGGTCAACCCTATCTAAACCCCTAATCATCTTGTACACCTCTATCAAGGCACCCCTAAACCTTCTTTTCTCCAATGAAACTAGCCCCAAGTGCCTCAGCCTTTCCTCATACGATCTTCCTACCATACCAGGCAACATCCTGGTAAACCTCCTCTGCACCCGTTCCAGTGCCTTCATATCCTTCCTATAGTATGCACACAATACTCCAGATGGGGACGCACCAGTGTCTCATACAACTGCAACATGACCTCAGGACTCCGGAACTCAATTCCTCTACCAATGAAAGCCAATACGCCATATGCCTTCTTCACCGCACTATTTACCTGGATGGCAACTTTCAGAGATCTGTGTACATGGACACCAAGATCCCTCTGCTCATCCACACGACCAAGTATCCGACCATTAGCCCAGTACCCCATATTTTTGTTACTCTTACCAAAGTGAATCATCAGGCCATAGGATTAATCACATGCTGCATTGACCATTCTCACGCTACAGAATTATTCTGACATAGTATTGACCATCCTCAGACAACAGGATTATTCACACAAAATAATGACCATCCTCAGGCCAGAGGAATATTCTCACACTGTATTGACCATCCTCATGCGACAGAATTATTCTGACATAGTATTGACCATCCTCAGGCACAGGATAATTTCACTCACTGCATTGACCAGCTTCACGCTACAGAATTATTCTGACACAGTATTGACCATCCTCAGTCAACAGGAATATTCACACAACGTATTGACCATCCTCCTGCCACCGGATTTGTCACACACTATATTGGCCATCCTCACGAAACAGGATGAATCTCACACGATATTGATCATCCTCAGGCCACAGAATTATTCACACGCAGCTCTGAACCCCGCCCCCCCCCCCCCCCCCGCCCCTCTTTGGCCACAGGATAAATGAACATACTGTCTTGATCATTTACGGGTCACAGATTTATTCACACACAGTTTTGACCACCCTCAAGCCGCAGGATTATTCATAGATAGTACTCACTACCCTCAGGCCACAGGATTGTTCACATACAGCAATGACCATTCTCAGGCCATAGGATTATTCACACACAGTATTGACCGTCCTCAAACGGCAGGACTATTCACACACAGTAATGACAATCCTCAGCCATAGGATTATTCGCACATAGTCTTGACTAACATACGGCCACACGATTAAAGAACGCACTGTCTTGACCATTTACAGGTCGTAGAAATATTCCCACCCAGTATTGACTATCCTCAAGCCACATGATTGTTCAAAAACAGCATTGACCATTCTCAGGCGAACAGGATTATTCACACACAGCATGGACCGTCCTCAGGCGACAGGATTATTCACACAAAGTATTGATAATCCTCAGGCTACAGGATTATTCACTCACTGTATTGAACATCCTCGGGCAGCAGGCTATTTAACACACACGGTATTGACTATCCTTCGGCCCAACGGTTATTACAACACATTATTGACTAGCATATGGCCATTGTATTAATGAACACACTGTCTTGATCATTTGCACGTCACAGGATTACTTCCACGCAGTATTGACGATTCTCAGGCCACAGCAATATTCACACACAGTATTGACCATTCACAGGGCACAGGGTTATTCACACACAGCATGGACTAGCACACGGCCACAGGATTAATGAACACTCTATCTTCAACATTTGCAGGTCACAGGATTATTCCAACATAGTATTGACAATCCTCAAGCCACATCATTATTCACACACATATTGACCAGCCTACGGTCACAGAATTAATGAACACACTGTCTTTACCATTTACAAGTCACAGAAATATTCCCAAACAGTATTGACCATCCTCAAGTCACAGAATTATTCGCACACAGCATTGACCATTCTCAGGCCAACTGGATTATTCCCATACATTATTGACCATTCTAAAGCCACAGGATTATTCACACATAGTATGGACCGTCTTTAGGCAAAAGGATTATTCACACAAAGTATTGACAATCCTCAGGTCACTCGATTATTCACACACTGTATTGAACATTCTCAGTTCACAGGATAATTCATACAAGAATTGACCACCATACGGCCACAGAATTAATGAACACACTGGCTTGGTCATTTACAGGATTAATGAATACTCGGTCTTTAACATTTGTAGGTCACAGGATTTTTCCCACATAGTATTGACATTTCCAAGACCACATCATTATTCATACACAGTATTAACCAGCCTACGGCCACAGGATTAATGAACACACTGTCTTGACCATTTCCAGGTCACAGGATTATTCGCACACAGTATTGACCATCCTCAAGCCACGGGATTGTTCACACACAGTATTGATCATCCTCAGGCCATAGATTTTTCACACACAATATTGACAATCCTCAGGCCACATGATTATTCACACATTGTATTGATCTTCCTCAGACCACAGGATTAGTTACGCACAGTATTGACAGTATACAGGCCGCAGGATTACTCACACACAGTATTCACAATTCATAGGCCACAGGACTACTCAGACACTGTATTCACAATCCTCAGGCCACAGGATAATTCGCACACTGTATTGAACATTCCCAGGCCACTGGATTATCCACACACACAGTACTGACCATCCCCAGGACACACTAGTATTCACACACAATATTCAATATTCCCAGTCCACAGCATTATTCACACACAGTATTGATTGGAACACGGCCACATGATTAATGAACATGCTGTCTTAACCATTTACATGGTCAAAGAATTACTTCCACGCAGTATTGACAATCTTCAAGCCACAGGATTGTTCACACACAGTATTGAACATCCTGAGACCACAGGAGTATTCACATACTGTGTTGACCATTCTCAGGCCACAGGATTATTCCCACACAGTATTGACCATTCTCAGGCCACAGGATTATTCACACACAGTATTGACCATCTTCAGACCGCAGAATTATTCACACATAGTATTGACCAGCATACGGCCACAAGATTAATGAACACACTGTCTTGATCATTTACCGATCACAGAAATATTCGCACCCAGTATTGACCATCCTCAAGCCACAGGATTGTTCACACTCAGTATTGACCGTCCTCAGACCACCGGATTATTCTCACACAGCATTGACCATCCTCAGGCCACAGGATTGTTCACACACAGTATGGCTGTCCTCAGGCAACATAATTTTTCACACAATGTATGGAGCATTCTCAGGCCACAGGATTATTCACTTGCTGTATTGAACATCCTCGGGCAGCAGGATATTTAACACACACAGTATTGACTATCCTTCGGCTCAACGGTTATTCCCACACAGTATTGACCATTCTCAGTCACAGGATTATTCACACACAGTATTGACCACCATACGGCTACAGCATTAATGAACGCACTGTCTTGACCATTTACACGTCACAGGATTATTTCAACGCAGTTTTGACGAGTCTCAGGCCACAGCAATATTCAGACACGCTTACGACCATTCACAGGGCACAGGAATATTCACACACAGCATTGACTAACACACGGCCACAGTATTAATGAACACTCGGTCTTCAACTTTTGCAGGTCACAGGATTGTTCCAACATAGAATTGACACTCCTCAGTATTGACACACAGTATTGACCAGCCGACGGCCACAGGATTAATGAACACACTGTCTTGATCATTTACAGGTCACATGATTATTCCCACAGAGTATTGACCATCCTCAAGGATCAGGAATTTTTACACAAAGTATTCACCATCCTCAGGCCATGGATTATTCACACACAGTATTGACAATCCTCAAGCCACAAGATGTTTCCGACACAGTATTGACCATCCACAGGCAACAGGATTATTCTCACACTGTATTGACCATCCGCAGGCCACAGTATTATTTGCAAACAATATTGACATTGCACAGGACACAGATTATTAACACACAGTATACACCATCCACAGCCCACAGGATTGTTATCATACAGCATTGACCATCCACAGGCTACATTATTCTCACACAGTATTGCCCACCCTTAGGCAAAGGGCTATTGACACACGGTATTGAAAATTCACAGGCCACAGGATTATTCTCACAGTGTATTGACCACTCACAGTCCAAAAGGATTATTCACACACAGAATTGACTATCCCGAGGCCAGGGTTATTCACACACAGTATTTACGATTCACGGGCCATCGTATTATTCACAGACGTTACTGACTGCCCTCAGTCCACAGGATTATTCACACACAGTATTTACCATTCCCAGGCCACAGTATTATTCACACTCAATATTGACCATTTTCAGCCCACAGGATTATTCACACTCAGTATTGACGAACATACGGCCACAGGATTAATAAACACATTGCCTTATCCATTCAGTACAAACAGTACTGAACATGCACAGGCCACAGTTTATTAACACCCAGTATTGACCATCCACAGACCACAGCTTTGTTAACAAACAGTATTGAACATGCACAGGCCATAGATTATTGATTCACAGTATTGACCATCCACATCACAAATGATTATTATCACACAGCATTGACCATCCACAGGCTGCAGGATTACTATCACACATCATTGACCATCCAAAGCTCACACTATTATTCACTCACAATATTGACCATCCTTAGGCAAAGGGTTATACACACACAGTACTGATGATTCACAGCCCATAGCATTATTCACACATAGTATTGACTGCCCTCAGGCCACATTATTATTCACGCACAGTATTGGCCATCTTCCGTCTGCAGGATTACTCTCACACAGTATTGATTATCTTCAGGTCAAGGGTTATTCACACACAGTATTGACAATCCTAAGGATATAAGATCACTGTATTGACCAACCTGAGCCACAGGATTAATGAACACATTCTCTTTACCAATTAACAGGTCACAGAAATATTCCCACACAGTTCTGACAATCCACAAGACACAGGATAATTCACACACAGTATTGAACATCCTCAAGTTCAGGATTACTCTGACACACTATTGACCATTCACAGTCCACAGGATTATTCACACACAGTATTGACCAGCATGCGGCCATAGGATTAATGAACACACTGTCTTGATCATTTACACATCACAGGATTATTCCCAATCAGTATTGACGATTGTCAGGCCACAGCAATATTCACATACAGTATTGACCATCCTCAGGGCATAGGTCTATTCACACACAGCATTGACTAGCACATGGCCACAGGATTAATGAATACTCTGTCTTCAACATTTGCAGGCTCATTCCCACACAGTATTGACCATCCTCAGACCATGGATTATCCACACAACGTATTGACAATCCTCAAGACAAAGGAATGTTCCTACACAGTATTGATCATCCTTAGGCAACAGGATTATTTTCACACTGTATTGACCATTTTCAGGCCACAGGACTATTCATTAACTATATTTAATAACCTCAGGATTGTTCACACACTTTATTGACCATCCTCAAGTCAAGGGTTATTCACACATAGTATTGACCATCCACAGCCCACAGGATTATTATCACACAGCATTGACCATCCACAGGCCAATCATTATTCACACACAGTATTGCCCATCCTTGGCAAAGGGCTATTCGCACACAGTATTGACTATCCTTAGGCCAAGGGTTATTCACATACAGTATTTACAATTCACGGGCCATAGGAGTATTCACACACAGTATTGACTGCCCTCAGTCCAGAGGATTATTCACACACAGTATTGGGCATTCACACGCTGTATTCACAAATCTCAGGCCACAGGTTAATTCACACACAGTATTGACTATCCTCCGTCCACAGGGTTACTCAGACTCATTATTGACCATTCATAGTCTACAGCATTTTTCACACACAGTATTGACAATCCCCAGGCCACAGGCTTATTCACACATCGTATTGACCATCCTCGGATAGAAAAGCTTTTCACATACATTATTGACCAGCCTCAGGCCACAGGATGAATTACACACTATGTTGACAGTACAGAGGCCACAGAAGTATTCACACACAGTATTCAACATTCTCAGCCCACAGGATTATTCACACATAGTATTGACCAGCATACGGCCACAGAATTAATAAACACAATTCTTTGACTATTTACAGCTCTCCGGATTTTTCACACACAGTACTGACTATTCTCAGGCCACAGGATTATTCACACACAGTACTGACGATTCTCAGGCCACAGGATTATTCACACACAGTATTGACGATTGTCAGACCACAGGATTATTCACACACAGTATTGACGATTTTCAGGCCACTGGATTATTCACACGCAATATTAACGATTCTCAGGCCACTGGATTATTCACGCACAGTATTGAACAGCATAAGGCTACAGGATCATTCCCACAAAGTATTGACCATTCTCAGACCACAGGATTACTCGCACACAGTATTGCCCATCCTGAGGCAAAAGTTTGTGGCAATGAATGAATGTATGCAGTTTGTTTCATTGAATGAATGGCAAAAGCTCAACTCATTGGATAAATACGTGCAGTGTGTTACATTGAATGAATGAGTGCAGTTGGATTAATTAAAGGAATGAAAGCGGTTGTGTACTCTAAATAAATGAGTTACGTTTTGTTTCTTTAAAACAATGATTCAACGTTTGTATCATTGAATCAATGATTCAAGTTTGATTCAATGATTGAATGAATGCAGTTTGTTTAAATGAATAAGAGCGTTAAACTCGAGACATTGAATAAATCAGAGAAGCTCTACTCATTGAAATTTGATCAAATTGAAGTTTGTTTCCTTGCTTGAATGAGTTCAGTTTGACACATTGAATGAAGAGGCGACGGTCTACTTAAAGAATTAACAGGCCCTATCTGTTTTATTGAATGGCTGCATGCAGTTTGTTTCAATCAATGAATGGATGCAGTTTGTTTCATTGAATCAATGTGTTAAATTCTTGACATTGAAATAATGAGAAAAGCTCAACTCATTGAATTGACACGCTCAGTTTGCCTCATTGAATGATAAAGTTAAGCTTGGCACATTGAAAGAATGGCAGAAGCTCTAATCAGTGAATTACCACATCCAGTCAGTTTCTTACAATGAATGCACGCGGTTTGTTTCAAGGAATAAATGCGCGCAGTTTGTTTCTTTGAATCAATGTATAACGTTTGTTTCACTGAATCAATGATTGAAGTTTGATTCAATGATTGAATGAATGCAGTTTGTTTCATTGAATTAAAACGTTAAGCTCGAGACATTGAAAACATGAGCCAATCTCGACTCATTGAATAAAGACGTTCAGTGTGTATTATTGAAAGAATGCATGCAGTTTGTTTCAATGAATGAATGCATGCAGTTTGTTTCATTGAATGAATGGCAAAAGCTCAACTCATTGGATAAATACGTGCAGTGTGTTACATTGAATGAATGAGTGCAGTTGGATTAATTAAAGGAATGAAAGCGGTTGTGTACTCTAAATAAATGAGTTACGTTTTGTTTCTTTAAAACAATGATTCAACGTCTGTATCATTGAATCAATGATTCAAGATTGATTCAATTTTTGAATGAATACAGATTGTTTAAATGAATGAAACCGTTAAACTCGAGACATTGAATAAATCAGAGAAGCTCTCCCCATTGAATGTTGATCAAATTAAAGTTTGTTTCCTTGCGTGAATGAGTTTAGTTTGACACATTGAATGAGGAGCCGAAGGTCTACTTAAAGAATTAACAGGCCCTATCTGTTTCATTGAATGTATGCATGCAGTTTGTTTCAATGAATGAATGGGTGCAGTTTGTTTCATTAAATCAATGTGTTAAACTCTTGATATTGAATGAATGACAGAAGCTCAACTCATTGAATTGACACACTCAGTTTGTCTCATTGAATGATAAAGTTAAGCTTGACACATTGAAAGAATGGCAGAAGCTCTAATCAGTGAATTACCACATCCAGTCAGTTTCTTTGAATGAATGCATGCAATTTGTTTCAATGAATGAATGGCAAAAGCTCCACTCATTGGTTAAATACGTGCAGTGTGTTACATTGAATGAATGAGTGCAGTTGGATTAATTAAAGGAATGAAAGCGGTTGTGTACTCTAAATGAATGAGTTACGTTTTCTTTCTTTAAAACAATGATTCGACGTTTGTATCATTGAATCAATGAATGAAACCGTTAACCTCGAGGCATTGAATAAATCAGAGAAGCTCTACTCATTTAATTTTGATCTAATTGAAGTTTGTGTCCTTGCGTGAATGCATTTAGTTTGACACATTTTATGAAGAGGCTAAGGTCTACTTAAAGAATGAACAGGCCCTGTCTGTTTCATTGAATGAATGCATGCAGTTTGTAACAATGAATGAATGGGTGCAATTTGTTTCATTGAATCAATGTGTTCAAGTGTTGACATTGAATGAATGAAAGCAACTCTACTCATTGAATTGACACGCGCAGTTTGTCTCATTGAATGATAAAGTTAAATGTGGTACATTGAAAGAATGGCAGATGTTCTACTCAGTGAATTAACACGTTCTGTCTGTTTCATTGAATGAGTGCATACTGTTCGTTTCAATGAATGAATGAGTGCAGTTTGATGTATTGAAGCAATGTATTAAACTCTTGACATTGAATAAATGTGAGAAGCTGCACTCATTGAATTGACACGCGCAGTTTGTCTCATTGAATGATAAAGTTAAGCTTGCCACATTGAAAGAATGGCAGAAGCTCTAATCAGTGAATTACCACATCCAGTCAGTTTCTTTGAATGAATGCATGCAGTTTGTTTCAATGAATGAATGCATGCAGTTTGTTTCAATGAATGAATGCATGCAGTTTGTTTCATTGAATGAATGGCAAAAGCTCAAGTCATTGGATAAATACATGCAGTGTGTAACATTGAATGAATGAGTGCAGTTGGATTTGTTAATGGAATGAAAGCGGTTGTGTACTCTAAATAAATGAGTTACGTTTTGTTTCTTTAAAACAATGATTCAATGTTTGTATCATTGAATCAATGATTCAAGATTCATTCAATATTTGAATGAATGCAGATTGTTTAAATGAATAAAAGCGTTAAACTCAAGACATTGAATAAATCAGAGAAGCTCTCCTCAATGAATTCTGATCAAATTGCAATTTGTTTCCTTGCTTCAATTAGTTTAGTTTGACGCATTGAATGAAGAGGCGAAGGTGTACTTAAATAATTAACAGGCCTTGTCTGTTTCATTGAATGACTGCATGCAGTTTCTTACAATGAATGAATGGGTGCAGTTTGTTTCATTGAATCAATGTGTTAAACTCTTGATATTGAAAGAATGAGAGAAGCTCTACTCATTGGATTGACACGCGAAATTTGTCTCATCGAATGATAAAGTTAAGTTTGTAACTTTGAAAGAATGACAGATTCTCTACTCAGTGAATTAACACGCTCTTTCCGTTTCATTGAATGAGTGTTTACACTTCGTTTCAATGAGCGAAAGGGTGCAGTTTGTTGTATTGAAGCAATACATTAAACTCTTGACACAGATTGAATGACAGAAGCTCCACTGATTGAATTCACACCCGCAGTTTGGCACATTGAAAGAATGGCAGATGCTCTGGTCAGTGAATTTCCAAGCTCTGTCTGTTTCATTGAATAAGTGCTTACGGTTTCTTTGAATGAATGAATGGGTGGGTTCAGTTTGTTGTATTGAATCCATTTGTGAAACTCGTGACATAGAATAGCGGAAATGTCGGTGAATGATTTGGTGTATGCGAAGGTTGGCAGGGTGGAAGTTGAACACCAGGGGCGTTCTGTCCTTGTTGCGGTAGGAGGAGTGGTGTCTGAGGGCGGAGGTGCGGGATGTGGACGAGATGCATTGGGGGGCATCTATAACCACGTGGGAAGGGAAATTGCGGTCTCTAAAGAATGACACCATCAGCTGAGGGCCACACTCTCTCAGAATTGCAAAGGACCCTCTCTGTACTACATCCTCAGGAGAATTCATACTCTCAACAAACAGTAATTCAACTCCACCTCAAACATCAAAAACTGTAAGTACAACAAACCTTTATCTGCCCACCTCCATAAACAACACTCCTCAAAAATTCCAGAAGAGTCCCCCGGCCTCTGGAACTGCTCGGACGTCATAAGCAATATGACTGGTGCAACTGCCACCCCCACGCTGATTGATGATGTCACTTCCGACCCATCATGGACACTCCCAAAACCACTTCCGCCCCTCACCATTTCTCATGCATCACACGTGACATCATTACCGCCCGTCACATCATCGCTGATGTCACACGCTCAGTGATGTCCGCCACCCCTACTGCCGTGTCTGCCACCACTTCCTTCCCCACCCACGCCACTTACCTGCATTTGCTGAGACGCCCCCAAATTATCCCACTGTCACCATTCGCGGCCCCCCGAACCCTGAGAGGAACACCATCCCTGTCATGACTCCACACCCATTCGCCCCACAATCAGGGCTCCCACCCACCTTCCGAGGACCCCTTTGCCCACCTCCAACACACTTTATCCACCTGGATACCCCACGTTGGCCTATTACCTGCCCTCGACCTCTTCATTTCCAACTGCTGCCGGGACATTAACTGCCTCAACCTGTCTACTCCCCTCCCCACTCTAACCTCTCACCATCACAACGCGCAGCCCTCCAATCCCTCTGCTCCAACCCCAACCTCACCATCAAGCCAGCAGATAAATGGTGCGTAGAGTTAGTCTGCCGCACTGACCTCTATAACACTGAAGCCAAACACCAACTCGAGGACACCTCTTCCTACTGCCCCCTTGACCATGACCCCACTCCCATCACCAAACCTCCCAGACCAAACAGAACTTCATCAACTCAGGAGATCTCCCACCCATAGTTTCCAATCTCATAGTCCGGGAAGCCCGCACTGCCTGGTTCTAACTCCTCCCCAAGATCCACAAGCCTGACCACCCTGGCCGACCCATTGTCTCAGTACGCTCCTACCTCACTGAACTCATCTCTACCTACCTCGGCACTGTGCTATCCCCACTAGTCCAGGAACTCTACCTTCGCCCTCCACCTCCTCCAAGACTTCGTTTACCACGGCCCCCAAACGCCTCATTTTCACCATGGATACCCAATCCATCTACACCTCCATCCGCAAAGACCAAGGCCTCCAAGCCCTCCGTTTTTTCCTCCCCCGACGTCCTCAATAGTACCCTTCCAACGACACTCCCATTTGTTTGGCCGAACTGGTCCTCACCCTTAACAATTTCTCCTTCGAATCCTCCCACTTCCTCCAGACCAAAGGGGTAGCCATGGGCACACGTATGGGCCCCAGATATGCCTGTCTCTTTGTTGGCTACGTAGAACAATCGATCTTCCATAATTACACAGGCAACACTCCCCACTTCTTCCTCCGCTACATTGATGACTGCATTGGCGCCACCTCGTGCTTCCGCGAGGAGGTTGGGCAATTCATCAACTTCACCAACACATTCCACCCTGACCTTTCCCATGTGGTTAAATATGCCCTCCAACGCATTTCGTCCACATCCAGCACCTTCACCCTCAGACCCCACTCCTCCTACCTCAACAAGGTCAGAACGCCCCTGGTGCTCAACTTCCACCCTCCCAACCTTCGCATAAACCAAATCATCTTCCGACGTTTCCGCCACTTCCAAAACGACCCCACCACCAGGGATATATTTCCCTCCCCAGCCCTTTCAGCCTTCCGCAAAGACCATTCCCTCCGTGACTACATGGTCAGGTCCACGCCCCACTACAACCCACCCTCCTATCCTGGCACCTTCTCCTGCCACCGGAGGAACTGCAAAATCTGCGCCCACACCTCTTCCCTCACCTCCATCCAAGGCCCTAAAGGAGCCTTCCACAGCGATCAAAGTTTTATCTGCACATCCACTAATATCATTTATTGTACCCGTTGCTCCCGATGCGGTCTCCTATACATTTGGGAGACAGGACGCCTCCTAGCAGAGCGCTTTATGGAACATCACTGGGACACCCGCACAAATCAACCACTCCCCCTCCCACTCTGCCGAGGACATGGAGGTCCGGGACCTCCTTCAACGCCGCTCCCTCACCACCAGGCGCCTGGAGGAAGACCGCCTCATCTTCCGCCTCGGAACACTTCAACCCCAGGGAATCAATGTGGACTTCAACAGTTTCCTCATTTTCCCTTCCCCACCTCACCCTAGTTCCAAACTTCCAGCTCAGCACTGTCCGCATGACTTGTCCTCCCTGCCTATCTTCTTTTCCACCTATCCACTCCACCCTCCCTCCGCCCCCGACCTATCAACTTCATCCCCTCCCCCACTCACCTATTGTACTCTATGCTACTTTCTCCCTACCCCACCCTCCTCTAGCTTATCTCTCCACGCCTCAGGCTCTCTGCCTTTATTCCTGATGAAGGCCTTTTGCCCGAATCGTCGATTTTACTAGTCCTCGAATGCTGTCTGAACTGCTGTGCTCTTCCAGCACCACTAATCCAGAATCTGGTTTCCAGCATCTGCAGTCATTGTTTTTACCTTTTAAATTACAGTGTCATCCTCCTGCAAGAACACAGCTGCAATGCTTACATTACTGGTGTCAATCGTAACTTTAAAACATTTTAAGAAATTTGGTACAGGTAAAACTGGTGCAGTGGATAAAGCAGCTTTTAAATTCTCAAATGCCTTCTGGAATTGCTTTCTCCACAGACATTTCATGTTCTTCTTTATTATTTTTAATCTTCCGGTAGAATCCATACCGTCCCAAAATCAAAGCACCTGTGTCTTCGAGGATGGTCTTGTAAATTCCCCCAATGGCCTTCTTCTTCATGTCCTCAGAGTTATTCCATTTCCGTTGTATTATCACAAGAACAACATTCGTGCTTTTGCGAATTGCATTTGGTTTTAAATTTAGAACTAGCTTTTTTCCATTCAATTTTCTTCCAACATGCTCTACGAAATGAATTCTGCCCTCTTTCCATGAATGTCTAAAAATTACTCAGTCATCTTTGTAGATGGCATAATTGGTTAATCCTGCCACAACTGTGTTCATATATTTTTGAAATCTGGCTGATAAGTTTTTCATTCCAAAGGGTATTATATTACATTGATATGGCGTATTTGGGGTTAAATACGCGGAAATTTCTTTCACACTTTGTGACAAAGGCGCTTGTCAGTAATCACACATTATGTCAATCTGTGTGTGTAAGTGGATTTCGCAACATTTTCGACAAAGTCCTCCAGCTGTGTAATTGGTTTTGCGTTTGATTTCGTCACGAAATTGACCTTCTGATCATCGTTCAACAGCATCATGCTTCAGGGTCAACACAAGCAAACTCCAGTGCTCTGTCCTGGCTTGTTGATGCCTTCTTGGAGCATCGGTTCTATTTCCTTCTGCACCTGTGTTGCTTTGAGATGGTAAAACCTGCATTGGTTTTGCTTTATCAGAACAGCATTACCAGTATCAACTTCATGTACTACTTATTCTATTCCCAGATATGTCCTCATAATGCTGCAACAAGTCTTTCATATCTATTATCTTCTCCAGAGTTAGATAGCCTACTATCCTGTCTCATTCCTTCAGGACCGGCTCATTAGTCAATCTAATCTGAGGCACACCAAAATCTAAATTTTCTAGATTTCATTCTAGATACTTTTCTAGATACTTTGAGGGGCAGTACCGAAGACCATTTTCTCTGGCTCCCTTTCCAAAGGTGCAGGCTTTATTTCTGCCAATGACATATCTACCATTTGATCCGGATGACAGATATGGCAAAAATCAACTAAATGTTTGTGATGTCCAGTCTAATAGAAGTGCTTCTTGACCTTAGGCCGAGGCTTCCTTCCTCCTAAATTACCTCCTACTGGTAATTCATGTGCTACCCATAATACTTCCTGCTTGCATGCTGTGAGCAACAAAATTTCGTGTCCTTCCGCTCATTTATCTGCTTCATTAACGTGCCAAGTTCTCCATTTTTCATCATAGGATTCCATTCTTGAGACAATAACTCTTGGGCATACTTTATGATTCCTTTTCCAAATAAGCTTTATTATATGCATATTTGATAATTTTATCTTTTTGTTGTCTCTTCAGTAATCTTTTGGAAGCAAGCACCTCTTCCTGAATCACTACCCGTTCAGGTTTTTCCTTTGCCATTTAATCAAGCAAGGTGTCAATTCGCTGGATCGCTACTCATTTGTCTTTCCATTTCATTTTACCTTCTTGCCTTAACTTATGACTGGGAGCTTGTTACCACGCAGTCCGGTAACGTTCCATGATACTTTACTTTTATCTCCTCAGTTCCCTGGTTTTCCTTCGGCTACTGCACGACAAGTACCATCACTTCCATCTTTGATGCTTCTATATCGTTCCCAAGAACAAACTGTATCCTGGTGTAGACACTCTTTCAATTAATTGCATTGTCACTTTCCCAGTCTTGAGTCGAATTTCCACTCCGACTTTACACATGGGAACAACAAACTAATCTCCATCTATCATGCAGATCATCGTTGTCTCGGGTAACATTGCTGATCGAGTGACAGAACTTTGATCCCCTACGATTTCGGATTTAAAATTTCAAATTAAGCTGTTGCCAGAAGCAACAAGTATATATAGATTTTTATTAACGACTAAATGGCTTTTCAATTTAAAATAACACAACAAAATGGCTGCAGGCAATGATTTGACTTTGTGAACTTGAACTGATGCTTTGCTGAGTTGGTTGTATTTAGAGATAAGAGAGAACAATACATTTCTCAAAGTATGAATCATAAGACAGTGATTTCGTATTCTAACTAACCTTGAACTGCTATCAGTGATCGACGTAAATTAAGAACCCTTTTCCGGGGAATACCATTGGATTAGCCTGTTGTCAATCATGCCACCATATTACAGTTGATTGGACCTTTCTTGTAATTAAGAACACTTTCCCAGGAAATAACATTGAATTGATCTGCTGTGAATGATGTCACCTTATTATATGTGATTGGGCTTCTCTTGTAATTAAGGCTGGACTAGCTCTTAAAGAAATATATAAATAATGCGTACTTTTCAAATGTAATTGCGCCATTTCTCCAAGGAACACAAATCTGCGCCAGGCTGCCTTAATATATTAAACTGGTAACCTTGTTTTAAACAGACCAGTGCTTCTTTTAACTGATCCCAAACCAAGAAGCCCCTTTGGCGGGATCCAGATCTTCACGATTAGGGAATGATTGGTGCAATACCACTGAATATTTTAACTTATTTCTCTTATCCCTCTGTTCTTCCTGAGTAAAGCCTTCTCACAGAGTTGAAATCTTTGAAAGGATCGTTCGCTATAACACTTTCCAGCTCATTACTAAGCTGTGCTCTGTTTTGCAGCAACTCAAGTTCTTTTGGGGTTTACTTCACTGTCTCAACTAATCTCACTGGTTTAATCTCTTTACTACATCGTTTACCCAAGTGCCTTTCTTAAACCCACAACACTGTGATTTTGCCTGCCCCACTCTGTTTCAGTGAAACCATCTCTCTTCATTCGCTGTTCATTCGGTTGCTCGTGGTGTACCCAATGTTCTGTTTAGGGTCCACTGATGTTAGTCATTTTTTATGGGCGACCTGGATGAAGGCGTAAAAGGATGGTTTAGTAAATCTGCAGAAGCCACTAAGGTCGGTACAGTTGTGGATAGTAACCCAAGGACGTTATAGTTGACAGAGGTACAGAGATAAGCTGCAGAGCTCGGCTGAGATGTGGCAAATGGAGTTTAATGTAGAAAAGTGTGAGGTGATTCACAGTAGAAAGAGTAACAGGAAGACAGATAACTGGGGGAAATGCAATTTTCTTGGTCGTGAAGATGAGCAGAGAGATCTAGGTGTTCATGTGCATAGATCCCGCAAAGTTTCCACCCAGGTTGATAGGGCTGTTAAGAGACATATACTGTGCTAACTTGTATTAGTAGGGAATCTAGGTTCGGAACCACAAGGCCATGCTGCAGCTGTACATAACACTGGTGCGGCCACACTTGGAGTATTGCATGCAGTTCTGGTCACCTCATTACAGGAAGGATGGGGAAGCTTTTGAAAGGGTTCAAAGGAGATTTACTCCGAAGTTGCCTGGTATGGAGGGAAGGTAGATAAAAGGAAAGTTTGACGGATTTGAGGCTGCTTTCATTTGAGTAAAGAGGTTTGAGAGGTGTCTTCATTGAGGCACGTCAGATAATCAGAGGGTTAGATCGGGTGGACATTGAGAGCCATTTTCCTTGAATGGTGATGGACAACTGGAGCTTCACATTGAGGAGTGTTAGATATATGACAGTTGTCAGAGGTGGTTTCTTTACTCAGAACGTAGTAGAGCCGTGCAACACACTCCCTGCAGCAGTTGCACACTCGCCAACTTTACAGGCATTTGAATAGTCATTGGATAGGCTTAAAAACGAGAATGGAATAGTGTAGGTTAGGTGGACTTCAGATTGGTTTCACTTGAAGGCGCAACATCGAGGGCCGAAAGGCCTGTACTTCGGTTAACGTTCTATATTTTATGTTCTATGTTCGATGTTCGATCTGTTTTCTATCCTCTTAAGCTTCTTTTTTTCACCTGTATAAAGTTAAAAATCACACAACACCTCGTTCTCGGCCAACAGGTTTATTTGGAAGCATTAACTTCGGAGCACTGTTCCTTCACCAGTTGGTTGTTGAGTAAAAGACCGTAAGACACAGAATTTATTGCAAACGGTTACAGTGTGATGCTACTGAAATTATATGTTGAAGATGACCTGGATTTTTTGTTAAGTATTTCGTCTTTTAGAATAACCATGTTGGTTTCAATTTTTTCATATATAAATCCCAGAACAATTTTACAAGTTCCATTTTCAAGTGAACTTTAACAATAGGTGCCATGTCGTCTCAGATGATATTTTGAAGATGTGTGGGGCTTTCTGTGCTGCAATGTTCAGACCCTTTCAATTTATTTAAAAAAGAAAGATTTGCAGAATCTTGCATGGATTCATTAAAAAAATATTTTTCTCGAAATAGAATCAGATCTTAGCATTTCTGGGAGTGAGTTTCTAAACGCCTCCAGCTGAATAAGCTCACGAAGATCCTCATATGAGTTTTTCATGTTTCATGCTCACATCCATGCATTGTAGTTGCTACATCAAATTCCTTTTGAAACTCGACATACGTCTGACATGGTTCCTTCATTCTGTTTCTAACTAGTTGCCGAAATGCTTCTGGTACCAGTTCGTCGGCACTGAAAGTAGATTGTTTATAATCTTCATATTCTCTTGACACATCGCGCAACAACGCTGTGAACAGTTCACTAGCCATGGCAACCAACGTGGTCTGAATTAATATGAGCCACATAGTCTCTGGTCCATTCATGTGCCTTACAATTTCTGCAACGAAATGAAAAAGAAAAGATACAGCTCCTTCTGCGAATTTTGTAATGTTTGGACAGATTTGCATATATCCCTAGCCGGCTGTTGACTACAATAGGTTTCATGATCATCCTCTCTATTCTTTACTTTTACCTGTTATGTGAAATCTTTTTACCTCAAACTCCGACTTCAATTATTCCACCTAGAGCATTTTTCCCTTTCTTTTATTGTGCATTCCTCTCCAATTATTTTTACTTTGTTTTTAGCCATAATTCAACTGACTCCCCTTCTTTTCATTCTCAAACACCAGTCGCCTCATTTGGAATCTAATTCTTTCTAACTCCGGTTTATTTGATATGCCTAACTCCTTGGCTAACTCTGTTTACATTTTCAGTGTTCCTGTTATTGGGAGGTTCACCCAATTTTAGCCTGTCTGCTGATTCTAAACCTTCCTCCTTTCTCTATCTTTCAGGACTTGCCTACAAAATTTGTGGAACATCCTTAAACTCCTGAACCTTTTTTGCAACGTTTTCGCTATTTCCCCACGTTTTATCTCACCAACCACAAGGAAGCAAAACTAAACTGATTTTCTATCTCTCACCTACACTATATTTATTGATCTGTTACATTAGTTCCCAAGTTTGTTTAAATTCACTGGGACCTTTCGTAATCTGTCCAAATGCGTTCAGATCCGTTCAGCTTTGCCTAGATCCCAGCCAAATCCCGGACTCGAGTTCCAAAACTATTATGTGACAGAAGTTGACACCCCTCTGACAATTGAAACCGAAGCACCCAGAAAAGATCGCCCCACCTTGTAATCTGATTGAAGAACTGTGAAAAGTGGTATGATGTGAGATGTGATTCTCACCCCCGATTTGTGATAAAGGAGTGGTTAAATGAAATGGAATGCTTTCACCCACTCTGTAAGTAACAAGTATTTATTTTTTATCTAGCTCCAACAATGAACAAATTAATAGAATTACTAGCAAACAGTATAAATCTCTTCTAAATATATCTCTTATAAATCTATTTCCATAGTGAACTAAATTCTAATAAGTGCCCTCTTTCAATTACATATGTCTCTAGAGGTTCACAGTGAATGGATCCTAAATAACTTCGCGTATTTTCTTCCAACGTCTTCTTCTGTCCAAAATGCCTTCACTGTCATTTTCTACTGCGAATAATATTCCCTAAAAATGCTGTGTACCTTTATACATAGTTAGTGCGTCTTAGACAGCTTGGAGGTTTCTTTGATTGCAAGGTATTTCTTTCTCAGATGCCTGCTTTATTCACCTCTTCTTATGACTCTTGTCTCTCTTTTATTACAGATTTTTTTAAAAAATATGATAGATTTCGTTTTGTCAACACTACCAAATGTGAATTTAACTGGTTCATAATCATTATGGTATTTTTCAATTAATTGGCTGAAATCAAACTGTTGTCCGGATTTTAAAAATGGACCTGCTAAATGAGTGGTGTTTTGATTGATTATGCCATTCGAGCACCTGCATTTGCAGATTTGTAGACATTCATTTTTAAATTGTAAGCATCGTAACGGGCAGAAGCATTGAAATGCTTTCCCCCACGTTAAAAATGTACATTTTTTACACACTAACGTCGTGACAAAATTAGCAAAGTTATAAGTGTGAATTTTGCAGCTTCCGAAAGTACAGTGTGAAAAGTAAGAGAAATCATGCGCAGCTTTTTTATAGTCGGAAATCAGAGAATGTACTATACAGATCTATGACAAAACGTCTGTCCTCAAGGAAGAAACAGAACAATAAATCCTCGTCTCAGCAGCACGAGGAAACCTAAGACTGACCCGAAACCTGAGACTGTAAATTGCTAAATACAGCATTTAGGAGAGATTATTCGGACTGAAAGGAATGTGCACAGACAAAGGCACAATATTTGAGAAACTGACTCGTGCATACATTATGCAGGAACAATGGATGCAATGCATTCGGTTTTTCAGACAGATATAAAGTCCAGAGCCTAGTCTGTAAAGTCACCTTGTAGGGGATTGGGGCTAATATGTGGACACGGTTTTAGATTTGGAGAGCGGACGGGAAACAGTGAGTAGGAATGAAACAATGTTTCTGGTAGTCGTTGTCGCGGTGTATGTGGCAGGGAACTGTGCTTAGGCCCAAGCTATGTACGATGCATATCACACATTTGGTCTAGGGAAAGAAATGCAATATTCCAAGTCTACCTACGGCATTAGACTAATTCAGATTTGGACTGATGAGTAGGATATAAAAAAATCCAAGATGATTGAGACATGTGGAGTCAATGGGCAAATACATGGCAAATGAACAGCAATGTTCTAGATGTGAAGTTCTGCACGTTGATGGGAGGAATAGAACGATAGCCTACCAATTGAAAAGAGATTGGTTGAAAAATGTTCATCTTTACTTCTGCACAGACTCCTGAGGTCAATACTGGGCAGCAAATTCGGAAGTCAGAAGTCAACACAGGGAATTGCATTGCAGCATTGACCACTGTACGTTGACTTGACAAGTGCAGCTGTAGCTGAACGGGTAGCAGGAAGACTGAAAATGGTGTGGATCTCCTTGCATATCAGTCACTGAAAGAAATATTAAAGGAGCTGAAAGTGGTTGGGAAAATAAATGGTGCGTTGAGCTTCATTTCAAGTGGAATTAGTAACAGAGTAAAGATGTCTTAATACAGTTGATCAAGGCCCTCGTTCGGCCTCACTTCCAACAGTGTGCAATGTTGTGTGCAGTTTTTGTTTCTTTATCTAATAAAAAACATGTCTGATATTGAGAGAGAGCAGTGAAGGTTACCCATGCTGATCTCTGAGATGACAGGTTTGTTGAGTAAGCAGAGTTTGCGTTGACTGGGCCTGTATTCTATGAGGTTTAGCAAAATGATTGGCCATCACAGTGAAATATATAAACTTTTGACAGAACAGGACACACTAAAAGCAGGTATAATAATTGCCCTGCCTGGAATGAAAAAAAAGCAAGAGGCCACAGTTTTAGGTACAAATGAGCTACTATGCATTGAGGCGAGAATAAATGTCAGGATTCAGAGATTGGTGAATCTAGGAAATTATCTGCCACTCTGTGGGTGGCAGGGTGGCAGAGTGGTTAGCACTGCTGCCTCACAGCGCCAGAGACCCGGGTTCAATTCCCACCTCGGGCAACAGTTTATGTGGAGTTTGCACATTGTCCCCGTGTCTGCGTGGGTTTCCTCTGGGTGCTCGGGTTTCCTCCCACAGTCCAAAGATGTGCAGGTTAGGTGAATTAGTTTGATTCAATAATTGAGTGAATGCAGTTTGTTTCAATGAAAGAAAGCGTTAATCTCTGGAGATTGAATAAATGAGAGAAGCACTACTCATTGAATTAACATTTCATTGAATGAATGAGTTAAGCTTGAAACATTGAATGAACGAGTGAAGCTCTACTCATTGAATTAAGACGTACAGTCTGTTTCATTGAATGAATGCACGCAGTTTGTATCACTGAAATGAAAACGTGCAGTTTGTTTCATTGAATAAATAGCAAAAGCTCCACTCATTGAACTAATACGTGCAGTATGTTTCATTGAAAGAATGTGTGCAGACTGTTTCATTGAAACATAGGGTTGAAATCGTAACACTGAATGAATGACACATTGACTTAACACGTTCAATTTGCTTCTTTGAATGAATCAGTAAAACTTAAAACATTGAATGAATGAGAGAAACTCTACTCATTAAATGTACACGTCCAGTCTGTTTCCTTGAATGAATGCATGCAGTTTGATTCAAGGAATGAATGCGTGCAGTTTGTTTCTTTGAATCGATATAAAACGGTTGTTTCACTGAATCAATGACTGAAGTTTGATTCAATGACTGAATAAATGCAGTTTGTTTCATTGAATTAAAACGTTAAGCCCGAGACATTGAAAACATGAGAGAATCGAATAAACACGTCCAGTCTGTATTATTGAATGAAAGCACTCACTTTTTTTTCAATGAATGAATGCATGCAGCCTGTTTCTTTGATTCGTAGGGTAGAAACCATTACACTGAATGAATGAGATATTGACTTAACACGTTCAATTTGCTTCATTGAATGAATCAGTAAAACTTGAACCATTGAATGAATGAGACAAGCTCTACTCATTGAATTAACGCATCCAGTCTGTTTCCTAGAATGAATGCTTGTAATTTATTTCAAACAATGATTGCGTGCAGTTTGTTTCTTTCAATCGATGTAAAACGTTTGTTTCACTGAATCAATGATTAAAGTCTGATTCAGCGAATGAATGAATGCAGTTTATTTCATTGAATTAAAACGTTCAGCTCGAGACATTGAAAACATGTGAGAATCTATACTCATTAAATAAACACGTCCAGTCTGTATCAATGAATGAATGCATGCAATTTGTTTCAATGAATGAATGGCAAAAGCTCAACTCTTTGGATATGCACGTGCAGTGTGTTACATTAAATGAATGAGTGCAGTTGGATTAATGGAATGAATGAATGCAGTTGGGTGCACTAAATAAACGAGTTAAGTTTTGTTTCTTTAAATCAATGAATACCGTGTGTATCATTGAATCAATGAGTCAAGATTGATTCAATTATTGAATGAATGCAGTTTGTTTAAATGAATTAAAGCGTTAAACTCGAGACATTGAATAAATCAGAGAAGCACTACTCATTGATTTTTGATCATATTGAAGTTTGTTTCCTTGCGTGAATGAGTTTAGTTTGACACATTGAATGAAGAGGCGAAGGTCTGTTTAAAGAATTAACACGTCCGGTCTGTATCATTGAATGAATGCGTGCAGTTTGTTTCAATGAATGAATGGAAGCAGTTTGCTTCATTGAATCAATGTGTTAAACTCTTGACATTGAATGAATGAGAGAAGCTCTACTCATTGAATTCACACGCGCAGTTTGGCACATTGAAAGAATGGCCGATGCTCTACTCAGTGAAGTCACACTGAGTCGGTTTCATTGAATGAATGCACGCAGTTTGTTTCATTGAATCATAGGGTAGAAACCGTTACACTGAATGACTTAACACGTTCAATTTGCTTCATTGAATGTATCAGTAAAATCTGAACCATTGAATGAATGACAGAAGCTCTACTCATTGTATTAATACATCCAGTCTCTTTCCTTGAATGAATGCATGCAATTTGTTTCAAAGAATGAATGCATGTAGTTTGTTTCTTTCAATCAACGGAAAACGTTTGTTTCACTGAATCAATTATGGAAGTTTCATTCAGCGATTGAATGAATGCTGTTTGTTTCGTGGAATTAAAACGCTAAGCTCAAGACATGGAAAACTTGAGAGAATCTCTACTCATTGAATAAACACGTCCAGTCCGAATCAATGAATGAATGCATGCAGTTTGTTTCATTGAATGAATGGCAAAAGATTAAGTCATCAGATAAGCACGTGCAAAGTGTTAGATTGAATGGATGAGTGCAGTTGGATTAATTAAATGAATGAATGCAGTTGGGTGCACTAAATAAATGAGTTAAGGTTTGTTCCTTTAAATCATTGAATACCGTGTGTATCATTGAATCAATGATGCAAGATTGATTTAATGATTGAATGAATGCAGTTTGTTTTAATGAATGAAAGCGTTAAACTCGAGACATTGAATAAATCAGAGAAGCTCTACCCATTTAATTTTGATCAAATTGAAGTTTGTTCCCTTTCGTGAATGAGTTAAGTTTGAACATTGAATGAAGAGGCGAAGGTCTACTTAAACAATTAACAGGCCCTGTCTTTTTCATTGAATGAATGCATGCAGTCTGTTTCAATGAACGAATGGGTAGCAGTTTGTTTCATTGAATCAATGTGTTAAACTCTTGACATTAAACGAATGAGAGAAGCTCTACTCATTGAATTGACACGCGCACTTTGTCTCATTGAATGATAAAGTTATGTTGGGTAAATTGAAAGAATGGCAGATGCTCTACTCAGTGAACTAACACGAACTGTCTGGTTCATTGAATGAATGCATGCAGTTCGTTTCAATGAACGAATGGGTGCATTTAGTTTCATTGAATCGATGTGTTAAACGCTTGCTATTGAATGAATGAGAGAAGCTGAACTCATTGAATTGACACGCTCAGTTTGTCTCATTGAATGATAAAGTTAAGCTTGGCACATTGAAAGAATGGCAGAAGCTCTAATCAGTGAATTACCACATCCAGTCAGTTTCATGGAATGAATGCATGCGGTTTGTTTCACGGAATAAATGCGTGCAGTTTGTTTCTTTGAATGAATGTAAAAACGTTTGTTTCACTGAATCAATGATTGAAGTTTGATTCAATGATTGAATGAATGCAGTTTGTTTCATTGAATTAAAATGTTAAGCTCGAGACACTAATAAAATGAGATAATCTCTACTCATTGAATAAAGACTTCCAGTCTGTATTATAATAAATGCATGCATTTTTTAAATCAATGAATCCATGCAGTTTGTTTCATTGAATCATAGGGTAGAAACCGCTACACTGAATGAGTGAGACATTGACCTACAACGTTCAACTTGCTTCATTGAATGAATCAATAAAACGTGAACAATTGAATGAATGAGAGAAGCTCTACTCATTGAATTAAAACTTCCATTCTGTTGACAAGAATGAAAGAATGCAGTTTGTTTCAAAGAATGAATGCGTGCAGTTTGTTTCTTTCAATCAATGTAAAACGTCTGTTTCACTGAATCAATGACTGACGTTTGATTCAATGATTGAATGAATGCAGTCTGTTTAAATGAATGAAAGCGTTAAACACGAGACATTGAATAAATCAGAGAAGCTCTCCTCATTGAATTTTGATCAAATTGAATTTTGTTTCCTTGCGTGAATGAGTTTAGTTTGACACATTGAATGAACAGGCGAAGGCCCACTAAAAGGATTAACTGGCCCTGTCTGTTTCATTGAATGAATGCATGCAGTTTGTAACAATGAATGAATGGGTGTAGTTTGTTTCATTGAATCAATGTGCTAAACTCTTGACATTGAATGAATGAGAGAAGCTCTACTCATTGAATTGACACGCGCACTTTGTCTCATTGAATGATAAAGTTAAGTTTGGTACATTGAAAGAATGGCAGATGCTCTACTCAGTAAATTAACACGCTCTGTCTGTATCATTGAATGAGTGCTTATGGTTCGTTTCAGTAAATGGATGGATGCAGTTTGTTGTGTTGTGGCAATGTATTAAACTCTTTACATTGAATGAATGAGAGAAGCTGCACTCATTGAATTCACTCGTGCAGTTTCGTACATTGAAAGAATGGCAGATGCTCTAGTCAGTGAATTAACAAGCTCTGTCTGTTTCATTGAAAGAGTGCATACGGTTCGTTCTAATGAACGAATGGGTGCAGTTTGTTGGATTGAAGAAGTGTGTTAAACTCGTGACATAGAATTGATGAGAGAAGCTCAACACATTGAATTCACAGGCGCAGTTTGTCTCATTGAATGATAAAGTTAAGTTTGGCTCTTTGAAAGAATGGCAGATGCTCTACTCAGTGAATTAACAACTTATGTCTGTTTCATTGAATGAGTGCATACAATTCGTTTCAATGAACGAATTGCTGCAGTTTGTTCTATTGAAGCAATGTTTTAAACCCTTGACATTGAATGAATGAGAGAAGCTCAACTCATTGAATTCACACGCGCAGTTTGTCTCTTTGAATGACCATGTTAAGTTTGGTACGTTGAAAGAATGGCAGATGCTCAACTCAGTGAATTAATACGTTTTGTCTATTTCATTGAATGAGTACATGCAGTTCGTTTCAATGAACGAATGGGTGCAGTTTGTTTCATTGAATCAATGTGTTAAACCCTTGATATTGAATGAATGAGAGAAGCTCAACTCATTGAATTGACACGCTCAGTTTGTCTCATTGAATGATAATGTTTAGTGTGGCACATTTAAAGAATGGCAAAGGCATTAATCAGTGAATTACCACATCCAGAAAGTTTCAATGAATGGATGTATGCGGTTTGTTTCAAAGAGTGAATGCGTGCAGTTTGTTTCTTTGAATCAATGTAAAACGTTCGTTTCACTGAATCAATGATTGAAGTTTGATTCAATGATTGAATGAATGCAGTTTGTTTCATTGAATTAAAACGTGAAGCGCGACACATTGAAAACATCAGATAATCTCGACACATTGAATAAAGACGTCCAGTCTGTATTATTGAATGAATGCATGCAGTTTGAATCAATGAATGAATGCATGCCGTTTGTTTCATTGAATGAATGGCAAAAGCTCAACTCATTGGATAAATACGTGCAGTGTTTTACATTGAATGAATGAGTGCAGTTGGATTAATTAAACGAATGAAAGCGGTTGTGTACTCTAAATAAATGAGTTATGTTTTGTTTCTTTAAAACAATGATTCAACGTTTGAATTATTGAATCAATGATTCAAGATTGATTCAATTTTTGAATGAATGCAGTTTGTTTAAATAAAAGAAAGCGTTAAACCCGAGACATTGAATAAATCAGAGAAGCTCTACTCATTGAATTTTGATCAAATTGAAGTTTGATTCCTTGCGTGAATGAGTTTCGTTTGACACATTGAATGCAGAGGCGAAGGTCTACTTAAAGAATTAATACGCACTGTCTGGTTCATTGAATGAATGCATGCAGTTTCTTTCAATGAATGAATGGGTGCAGTTTGTTTCATTGAATCAATGTGTTAAACTGTTGACATTGAATGAATGAGAGAAGCTCTTCTCATTGAAATGACGCACGCAGGTTGACTCATTGAATGATAAAGTTAAGTTTCGTACATTGAAAGAATTGCAGATGGTCCAGTCAGTGCATTAACAAGCTCTGTTTGTTTCATTGAATGAGTGCATGCGGTTCGTTATAATGAACGAATGGGTGCAGATTGTTCTATTGAAGCCGTGTGTTAAACTCGTGACATTGAATGAAAGAGAGAAGCTCAACTCATTGAATTCACACGCGCAGCTTGTCTCATTGAATGATAATGTTAAGTTTTGTACATTGTTCATTGTTGATTGTACATTGTTCATTTTGTTCATTGAAACGAACCATATGCACTCACTCAATGAAACAGACAGAGCGTGTTAATTCACTGAGTAGAGCATCTGCCAATTCTTTCAATGTACCAAACCTAACTTTATCATTCAATGAGAAAACTGCGCGAATCAATTCAATGAGTAGAGCTTTTCTCATTCATTCAATGTCAAGAGTAAAACACATTGATTCAATGAAACATATGCACCCATTGAGATCAAACTTAACTTTATTATTCAATGAGACAAACTGCGTGTGTGAATTCAATGAGTGCAGCTTCTCACATTTATTCAATTTCAAGAGTTTAATACATTGCTTCAATACAACGAACTGCACCCATTCATTCATTGAAACGACTCGTATTCACTCATTCAATGAAACAGACAGAGCGTGTTAATTCACTGAGTAGAGCATCTGCCATTCTTTCAATTTACCAAACTTAACTTTATCATTCATTGAAACAAAGTGCGCGTGTCAATTCAATGAGTACAGCTTCTCTCTTTCATTCAATGTCAACAGTTGAACACGTTGATTCAATGAAACAAACTGCACCCATTCATTCATTGAAACAAACTGCATGCATTTATTCAATGAAACAGACAGGGCCTGTTAATTCTTTAAGCAGACCTTTGCCTCTTCATTCAATGTGTCAAACTAAACGCATTCTCGCAATGGATCAAACATCAATTTGATCAAAATTCAATGAGGCGAGCTTCTCTGGTTTGTTCAATGTCTCGAGTTTAACGCTTTCATTTATTTAAACAATCTGCATTCATTCAATATTTGAATCAATCTTGAATCGTTGATTCAATGATACAAACGCTGAATCATTGTTTTAAAGAAACAAAACGTAACTCATTTTATTTAGAGTACCCAACCGCTTTCATTCCTTTAATTAATCCAACTGCACTCATTCATTCAATGTAACACACTGCACGTATTTATACAATGACTTGAGCTTTTGCCATTCATTCAATAAAACAAACTGCTGGCATTCATTCATAAATACAGACTGGATGTCTTTATTCAATGAGTTGTGATTATCTAATCTTTTCAATGTCTCGAGCTTAACGTTTTAATTCAATTAAACAATCATTGAATCAAACTTCAATCATTGATTCAGTGAAACAAACGTTTTACATTCATTCAAAGAAACAAACTGCACGCATTTATTTCTTGAAACAAACCGCATGCATTCATTCAAAGAAACTGAATGAATTCACTGATTAGAGCTTCTGCCATTCTTTCAATGAGACAAGCTTAACATTATCATTCAATGAGATAAACTGAGAGTGTCAGTTCAATGAGTTGAGCTCCTCTCATTCATTCTATTTCAAGAGTTTAACACATTGATTCAATGAAACAAACTGCACCCATTCGTTCATTGAAACGAACTGCATGCAGTCATTCAATGAAACAGACAAAACTTGTTAATTCACTAAGTAGAGCATCTGCCATTCTTTCAATGTACCAAACTTAACTTTATCATTCAATGAGACAAACTACGCGTGTGAATTCAATGAGTTGAGCTTCTCTAATTCATTAAATGGCACGAATTTAACACATTGATTCAATGAAACAAACTGCACCCATTCTTTCATTAAAATGTACCGTATGCACTCATTCAATGAAACAGACTGAGCTTGTTAATTCACTGACCAGAGCATCTGCAATTCTTTCAATGTGCCAAACTGCGCGAGCCAATTCAATGAGTGCAGCTTCTCACATTTATTCAATGTCAAGAGTTTAATACATTGCTTCAATACATCAAAATGCCCTCATTCATTCATTGAAACGAACCGTATGCACTCACTCAATGAAACAGAGCGTGTTAATTCACTGAGTAGAGCATCTGCCAATTCTTTCAATGTACCAAACTTAACTTTATCACTCAATTAGACAAATTGCGCGTGTCAATTCAATGAGTAGAGCTTCTCTCATTCATTCAATGTCAAGAGTTTAACACATTGATTCAATGAAATAAACTGCACCCATTCGTTCATTGAATCGAACTGCATGCATTAGATTACTTACAGTGTGGAAACAGGCCCTTCGGCCCAACAAGTCCACACCGCCCCGCCGAAGCGCAACCCACCCATTCCCCTACATTTACATGGCCAATTCACCTGACCTGCACATCTTTGGACTGTGGGAGGAAACCGGAGCACCTGGAGGAAAACCAGAGAGACACGGTGAGAATGTGCAAACTCCACACAGTTCGTCGCCTGAGGCTAAAATTGAACCCGGGTCCCTCGCGCTGTGAGGCACCAGTGGTAACCACTGTGCCACCGTGCCGCCCACAAATCGTTCAACGAAACAGACAGGGCCTGTCAATTCTTTAATTAGACCTTCACCTCTTCATTCAATGTGTCAAACTAAACTCATTCAAGCAAAGAAACAAACTTCAATTTGATCAAAATTCAATGAGGAGAGCTTCTCTGATTTATTCAATGTCTCGAGTTTAACGCATTCATTCATTTAAACAATCTGCATTCATTCAAAAATCATCTGCCATTGTTTCAATGTACTAAACTTAACTTTATCACTCAATGAGACAAATTGCGCGTGTCAATTCAATGAGTTGAGCTTCTCTCATTCATTCAATGTCAACAGTGGAACACATTGATTCATTGAGACAAACTGCACCCATTCATTCATTGAAACAAACTGCATGCATTCATTCAATGAAACAGACAGGGCCTGTTAATTCTTTCAATAGACCTTCGCCTCTTCATTCAATGTGTCAAACGAAACTCATTCACGCAAGTAAACAAACTTCAATCAGTCCCATTTGTCATCATATGCCCAAAATTCTTCTGAAGCATTCCTATTTATGTACCTATTCCGATATATTTCAAATGTGTCATTGTACCCGCTTTCAACATTTTCTCTGACAGCATTTTCTGTACACGCATCACCTTTGGCATGCAAATGTAACTCTTAAGATCCATTCTAAATCTTTCCCCCAAACCTTCAACCTATACCATCTATAACTGGACTCCCCTAACCCAGAGAAAATTATCTTGGTCATTCAGACTATCCATGCCCGTCAGGATTTTATAAGCAACTTTCATGTAACACTTCACCCTCCTCCAGATCAGGGGAAAACCCTCAACCTGTTCATCCTCTCCCTGAATCGCACACCCCCCCCCCCCAACAGTATCGAAAAGCCCTCGTAAACCTTGTCTGCGCCCTCTCAACGTTCTCCCATCAGCAGAGCCAACATAGTGCGCAGTATTCTTAACGTGGCCTCGCCTGCATCCTGTACAGGGGCAACATGCCACATCAACTCCTATATTCAATGTTTTGACCGATTAAGGCAAGCATGTCAACCGTGTTCTTCACCATCCTGTCTACCTGCGACTCCACTTTCAAGAAAGTGTCAATCTGCACCTGTAGGTCTCTTTGTTCAGCAACATTCCCGAGGGGACGACCCTGCTTTAATTTACCAAAATTCAAAATCTCGCAAATATATAAATTGAACTCAGCTGCCAGTCCTTGGCACTTTGATGGTCAAGGGTGCCGCTGTTCTCGAAGATAATCTTCTTCACTGTCCGCTACACCACTTTGTTGATGTTATCTGCAAACTTCCTAACCATGCCTCTGATATTCACATCCAATTTATTTATATCCCTGATGAAAAGCAGTGAGTTCAGCAGTGATTCTTTCAGGACACTCCTGGTCAAATTCCCCCAGTCTGGATTACAATCCATTACCTTCAATACAATTTTGTATCTAATTGGTTAACGTTCCCAGAATTCCTTGTGACCTAACCTTGGTAAACTGCTCGAATGAGGAACCTTATTAAATGCCTTCCTGTAGCCAGTGTAAACAATGTACATTAGACTACCTTCATCAATCTTCTTTGTGACGTCTTCAAAATACTCAATCGCATTAATGATACTTTATTTCTATCGCACCAAGCCATGATGACTCCCCCAAACATGTCCTTGTCTTTCTAAATGTATGAAAATCGTATCCCTCAAAACCCACTCCAACGACCTACACTACTCTGACGTTAGGCTCACTGAGTTGATAGTTTACTGTGTTTTTAGATCACTGTTCCCTTTTCTAGTCCCACTCTTCCACTGGTCCCAAAAAATTCAATAATTGCTAGGTTAATAAAATGGCCAATGATACAGATCTCAGAGTGTGTCAGTGTTCGTGTTAGAACAAGTCAGGCAGATTTCTTTAATCTGCTAAAGCAACACGTTTATGACTAAAACAATGTGACTCATACTATGATGGAAAGAAGAATGATGAGTGGGTATTGCAAACATGTACATTAATATTTCCCTTTGAAAAATACTGAGGAACAGACACACACACACACACACACACACACACATACACACACACACACACACACACACACACACACACACACACACACACACACACACACACACACACGTTTGATTAAAAAAACCTGGAAAACAAAATCTCTGCGATGTTAACTTGAAAGAACTTTGTTAAAATATGATTGGAACTCATGACAAATGGAAAAATGAAAGTTTGGCCCAAAAGTTATTCCAGTTGTCGAGTCAGAGAGTCCTACAGCATGAAGACAGGCCCTTCGGTCCAAACTGGTCTATGCTGACATTAATGTACATCCATGCTAACCCCATTTCCCTGCACTTGGCCCATATGTTTCTGATCGTTTCATATCCATGTACTTGTCCAAGTGCCTTTTAAATATTGTTAATGTAAATGCCTCAACCACGTCCTCTGACAGCTAATTCCATATGCATACCGCGCTCTGTGAAATATTTGCCCCTCTTGGTGACTTTTATTATTTCCCCTCTAACCTTAAACTGATGCACTCTAGTCCTGGATTCCAAAACTCTGGGGGAAAAAAAGACTGTGCTCATTCACCATATCCATGCCTCTCATGATCTTGTACCTGTCCCCACCATCAGTTCCCCTCAGTCTTCTGTGCTCGAAAAGAAAAATGGCAAAATGTCGTTGCTTTTCCAACCTCTCCCTGTAACTTAGACTGTTGGGTTATGTCACCTTCCTTGTAAATTTCGTCTGCAATCATTCCAGGTTAATAGTAATTTCATCAAAACGGAACACAACAATTCAGGTGCGGCCTCACCAACATCCTGAAACGTGCAACAGAACTTCCCAAATTCCATACTTAATGCTCTGACTGATGAATGCCAGTGTGCCAAAAGCCTACTTCACTTCCCTGTCTTCCTGTGACTTTACTTTCAGACAACCACGCACCTGTACTCCAAGGTCCCTCTGTTCCACTACACCATTTAACGCTCTGCCATTCACCACGAAATTCCTGCCTTGGTTTGGCTTTCCAAAATGCAAATCTCACACCGATTTATATCAAAATACATTTTCCTATTTCTCGGCCCACTTCCCCAGCTAATCATGGTCCAACTTCAATTTCTGAAAACTTCCCTCACTGTCATCAGCAAATTATTTTAGGCTTACTCGTCTGTAGTTCCCAGGTTATTCGTTCCTTCCCTTCTAAAATAAGGGAATACTATTAGCTAGTCTCCAGTTTTCTGGGACCCCACCTGTAGCTAACGTTGATGCAACCGTATCAGCCAGGGTCCCTGTAGTTTTTTATTTAGCCTCCTGCTGTGTTCTTTGATACATCTGGTGAGAACCAGAAGATTTATCCACCTTCCTACATTCTAATACATGTACATCCAACACCTCCTCTACTATGATATAGACTGTCCCCAAAGATATCACCACTAATTTCCCGAAGCTCCCACATCAAGTCTTCATGTATTTCGCTACGGTAAGTACTGCGGAGAAATATTAATTGAGAACCTTGAGAATTTCCTGCAGTTCCGCATATACATATCCACTTTGGTCCTTGAGGGGTCGTATTCTTACTGTGATTATTCTCTTTTCTTTAATATACGTAAACAAACTCTTTGGATTCATCCTGATCTTCTCAGCCAAGTTTATCTCGTGCCCCCTTTTCATCCTCCAGATTTCCTTCTTCAGTACACTCCTGTGTCCCCTGTATATGTCCAGGGATTCCTTTGATCCCATCTGCCTGGACCTCACCCATACCTCCTCGTTTGTTTTGGTTAAAGCCTCAATATCTCTTGTCATCTAAGGTACACTCTTCGTGCCAACCTTGCCCGTCATCCTCAGAGGAACATATAGACCTTGAACTCTAGCTATCTCACTTTTAAAGGCCTCCCAGTTGCTGGAGGTCCTTCTGCCTGCAAACAAACTACTCCAATCAGCCCCTGCAAGTTCCTATCTAATGCCATCACAATTCACTTTGCCTCAAGTTAGAACTTGCACCTGTGGGCCAGTTTGTCCCTCTCCATAACTATTATAAAATTAATAGAACAATAGTAACTGGTCTCATAATGCTCCCTCACAGTCACTTCAGTCACCTATCCTGCTCTATTTCCCAAGAGTAGGTCGAGTTTTGCCCCTTCCTGAGTAGGCTCCTCTACATACTGCTTGAGGAAACTTCCCTGAACGCACTTAATGCGTCCACCCAGTCTAAGCCCTGAATTCTGTGTCAATCCCAGTCTATGTTAGGAAAATTAAAATCTCCTATAATGACAATCCTATTCGCCCCGCAAGTCTCCCTGATCTCTCTACATATTTTTGTTCCTCGAAATCCCGTTGACTATTTCGGGTCCTATTGCACAACCCTAATAATGTCATCATTTCCTTCTTATTTCTTAGCTCCACTCACAAAACGTCATTGGATGATCCTTCAGTTATTTTATATCTGATCAATGCTGAGGCTACACACCATCCTGAATTCCCATTTACAGCCACACAATCTCCTGTCTGTTCCGCTCCCCCCCTCCACCCCACCCCACTCACCCCGCCACTATCGGGTCCTAATAATTACTTTTGAAGTTATTCTGCTCACACAAGCTTCTGAAAATGTGATTCCTTCCCGGAACAGATGAATTTGGCTGAATTCCCTTTCCTTTCAGCAATGAGGAGATTCCAATGAATCCAGATCCGGAATCCTCCATGAGTGATAAAACCGACTGTATTTTTTTGTTCGCACACATTGCTGTGATGAGGGACAGGGAAGGAGAAAGGGAGGAACAGACTGTTCCTTCTCAGACAGATTACATTTTCCATTTCAAAGTTGATTTAGAGATGTTGTCAGTCCCCAAACTGGACCATGTGAGCTCTCTTTGAACCTTGTCTGAACGATATGACTCCATCACATTCACTGAATCATTACATTAACAAATAATTACCCTACTTGATTTGAAGATGTGTTTATATGTGCCTGCATAATATAAAAATAAAACGTTTAATGTCTTCACAATATCTGCGTTAAAATTAATGTGTTTTATTCTTAAAGAAATACAGAAATTGCTGGAAATGCTCAGCAGGTCTGGCAGCATATCTGAAGAGAAATGAGAGTTAACGTTTCTGGTCCAGTGACCCTGCCTCATTCTTGTGACTTATTCTTAAATTACATCCCCAGTTTTATTCTCGTACACAAAAGGAAATATTCATCAGGTATTCACCAGTTGCACTCTACTGATGATCTTTTATGGTCAATAAGAACATCTCTCATTCTCAGGGCTAAAATGTTAATCCTTCATGACATGATGCCTTCATCCCAAGACCGAGTAAGGAGAAGTATCTTTCTAATGTTTGAAAGCAATTTTTTTTCTAGTTGTGGGGATCATAACTTCAAACAATACATCTGATGTGGTCTCCACATTGCCAGGAAAATATCGTTAAGTTCAAACCCGAGACCCATTGCACGAAACCGAATCATTCCATTTTCTTTCCAAATCAATTGCTGCATCTTCAGAGTATCTTGATGAGATTCATCTACAAGACACACAAATCCCTGTATACCATCAAGTTCTGCATTCTCTTTCCATTTAAATTATTTACTGCTGTTTTGTTGTTTTCCAAAAACGCAAAGTTCCAGTCACCCACATTGAACTGTTTTTTTTGTCGCAGGTTTACTCACTGCCCTCACTTGTCTGTATATCATTGCAGATGTTCTGCCTCCACTTGACACCTTATTGAATGTTCGTCCTGATGTATGAGCAAACTGAGCTCATGTCTATTCAGCCCCTTCATCCAAGGCATGAACCTGGATTGTAAACTGTTGATAAACCCACGCTGATCCCTGAGGAATTCCACTATTTACAACTTTCCAAGCTGAAAATTATCTCTATTCTGTATTTCCAGCTAGTTAGCCAGGGATTCCCTGTTTCTGGGTAACTGCCCAGAAAGGTTGGATGGTCTCCTCCTGTGCGATGTAATTTAGTCAATGTGTTGAATGAGTGTATTCTATTCCTGTGTACCTCCACTGAGGGCCAGAATGGCCTCCTCCTGTCTCATTATAACGCATCTGACTGGCTGAAAGGGGCTTTCCTCTCTCTCTGTAACAACCTCTGTAGCTGACCACCCCTCTCCTGTCGGTATCAGTCAACATGCACTCTTCTGCCCATCAAAGGTCAGTCAAGATCAGCCTTGAGTATCTTCAATGACCCAGTCTTCACTGTTCCCTGGGGATGACAGCGCCACAGATTGCCCAGTCCGAAGGAGAACGAAACAAGGTTGTCTCAAATGTCAATGGGAGATATTATAATTTTAAAGTTTGTTAACCTCACAGCAAGTCGCCTCCTCTTCTGGGAAATAACAGCACAACAAATGGGAACAAACGTAGTCCAATCAGATACTCAAACCTATCCCACAGTCGCATTGACTTTTCAGTAAAGTATTTTTCAAACTCAGCCTCCATTGCACACTCCAAACGTATTCCTGTCATCTGAAGGCCACACAGCATAGGAAATTAAAATAAGATCATTAGGCCCATCAACTCTACTTTGCTGTTCGGAACTGCCTGACATATTTCTCAACACAATGCCCCTACATTCTCAATGTAACTCTGGACCATGTTTAAATCAAAAATTATCTATCTCTGTGTTAAAGACATAATTGTACCTCTCTCTCTCTCTCTCCATATATATATATATATATATATATGTATGTGTGTGTGTGTGTGTGTGTGTCTGTGTGTGTGTGTGTGTGTGTATGTTTAATAGGAGGACACAGGGTGGTGGTGGAGGGTTATGTGTGCGTGTTTTGTGTATATCTGTTTAATGGCAGGACACGGGGTGGTGGTGGAGGGATGTGTGTGTTTCTGTGTATAACTGTTTCATGGCAGGAGACAGGGTGTTGGTGAAGTGTTGTGTGTGTGTTTCTGTGTATATCAGTTTAATTGCAGGAGACAGTGTGGTGATGGGGGTTGTGTGTGTGTGTTTCTGTGTATGTCTATTTAATGGCAGGAGACAGGGTGGAGGTGGTGGGTTGTTTTCAAACTAGAAGCCTGGGATCAGATGTGATTCACAAGAGCAAGTGTTGGATCCCCTTTTATTTGTCATTTATGTCAATAACTTAGATGAGAATTGTAGAAGCCATGATTAGCAAATTTGAAGATGACATCAAGATTGGCTGTATCGAGGACAAAGTTTATTTAATGTTTTCCAGTCAGTGATTATAACGATATCTTGATCAATTGAATATGTGAATCATAGACATGTACAGCAGGGAAACAAACCCTACGACTCATCCAAGCCGACCAGATATTCTGGATTAATCTTGTCCCATTTTCCAGCATTTGTCCCATTTCCCTCTGAACCCTTCCTATTCATATACTCATGTCTTTTAAATGTTGCATTTGCGCCTTCCTCCACCAATTCCTCTGGCAGCTCATTCTATACATGCACTATGCTTTGCGTGAAAAGGTTGCCCTCTCGGTCACTCTTCAATCTTTCTCTTCCCACCTTAAACCTTTGCCCTTCAGTTTTGTTCTTCCCTACCCTGGGAGATAGACCTTGACTATTTCCCCTTCCCATAATTGTACAAACCTCTAGATGTTATAAATGCGACTCCAATCAACACCAATGGCTGTGCTTTCAGTCATCATTGGCCGAAATTCTGAAATTCAATAATGACAAATCTTCTATCTCCATCAAGTCACAATTATAAAAACATTTTAATCCACCCATTCGGACATATAATGAAACATCTCCGTCGGATTTGAACCTAGAACCTTTAGGCTCAGTGGAAGCGGCACTACCACTACTCAGCAATACCCCGATTCTCCTGTGTGCTTGTTCATCACCTTGTTCTGACATGCTGTGACACACATCCACAACAGGCAGGACATGAATCCAGATCATCTGCTCCAGACATTGTGACACTAACACAAGTTCATGGAATGAAATCAAATCCAGAACTCTGGCACAGAGGCAGGGGGGCTTTCCATTACACAAGACTTAAACCATGCCCAGAATTTGGGTCATTTTTAAAGTGTCAGCTTTCAGATCTGCATGTATTTATTACATTCTGAATAACATTACTAATAGACCAAGGCAACAGTTCTCATTGTTAAACAAATAAAAGGTATCAAAATAAATTACAGGAATGGTGACTGCATGTGCTCTGCTATCCAGAATAACTAGGAAAATCTTTAATTACATGGCTATGATTTCCAGCTAAAATGGTTATTGTCTGTCGTCTGCAAAATTAGCAAAAGAAATCCTACAGACACACTCTGAAGGATCTCGAAAAGATATCAATGCTGAACACCAGACATGAGGAAAGAGCCCAGTTCCTGACCAAAACACACTGGGCACTATTTCCAACCTCAGACACGTGGTTTCCGTCTTCCTAAAACCATTAAGTGATACAAGGCAACTGGTTACTTTCCAGCCTCTCCATAACCACTGTGCAATCTGACTACACAAGGCAAACCAAGCACTGGGTCTTTGGGAAACTCAGGATTGGTGTCTATAAGCCTTTTCGTGAAGGGAGGGTCTTTTAAACCCGAAGGGGGAAGATGATGGGGCGTTAATAACACTCACTGGGCTGAGGTGTGGCAGATGGAGTTTAATTTGGATAAATGTGGGGTAATGCATTTTGGCAAAACAAACACGGGAATGGCTAATGCAATTAATGGTAGTGCGTTGGTAGAGTTATAGAATGCAGGGATGCAAGGGTGCTCAGATCATTGACTTTAGAAGTTGTGAGTCATGCTGAGATTGTGCTATACATTGAAAAAGCTTCTTCCGTTGTACTGTGTGCAGTGCTATTATAGGATAGAGATTATTAAGCCGGAGAGTGTTCAGAAGAGATTTCCCAGAATTTTGCCAGGAACACCACAGCTTCTGCCTCGGGAGCCTACAAACACACGGCATAAACATTGGATTCACTGATTTACAAATCTCCCCTGGCCAATCCAGATCCTAGATCCAACCCTCCGACTGAGATCCGCCCTGTTTAGGGGACCAATCTGTCCATCTTCCTTCCCACGTATCCACTCCACACTCTCCACCGACCTATTACCATCACCCTCGTCCACGTAGTGCCTACCTTTCCCCCAGCCTCACCCCCACCAGTCCCTTTCCCCCTTCGCAGTTCTGAAGAAGGATCCTGTCTGAAATGTTGACTCTCTTGCTCCTCGGATGTTTTCTGACCTGCAATGCCTTTTCCACCACCACATTTTATCAATACTGAATTCGACAGCTTGTGCAGTCACCATTGTTTCTTAGGTGCAATTCCATGTTAACATACAATGCTGTCTGGCTGTTTGAACTTCACGTTGTCTTCGGAATATTTTCTCTGTTGATCATGGACTATAAAGGTTCTCTCAATGTCTTACTGATATTGTAATGTCTGAGCAGTAGTTACAGGATGTATGTTTCCAGTTATAAACAGACAAACATGTTGTTGTTCCGATAAACCACCAGGATTATTCACATATCCAAGTCAGATTGAATAATTATACTCAATTGATATACCAACCCCAACATTTGTTCACTCAGTCACCCTCACATATCCCATCCAGAATACGTAAATTATATTTTTTGAGTTTTAATAAAACAGTATTGAACTGTATTCCATGTGAAACCCCGTAGTACAGTGGGAGCGTCACCGACAGCACTAACAGGGATCAGCAGCTCCAGAGTGTGGGGGAGGAGAGATCAGAATCTGAGACTGTAATGTTCCAAAAATGGACAGGAATATATCCTCAGGTTTTTACTGGCTTTCCTAGCCTGGATATCAAGATCATCACGGATCCAGGATATCCTTTGGGATGGTGGTTACTATCCCATTCTCGCGATCGTTGGTGTTCCTGGTAGGTCATTTTAACTATCCATTAAAGCCAGCTAAAATGTATTGCTGCTATATTATCTAAAATATGAAAAGTTGCAAGTCAACATTTTCAGTTCCAACCAAAGATTCCATTCGTTAGAAATAATAACTTGTAAATTACTATTTACAAAATATTCACCAATATGCAGGCAGGAAGTAGGCTGTTCTAAAACTCTATTTTCCTTCTAGCCCTGCACAGATGTGCATTTCCATAACCTCTCTACTCACTAATCCTGTCTGATACCACCAACATGGTATCCCAGTCTCCTCCTCAGCCTCATTGCAACTTCTGAGTGAAGCATTATTTGTGCCTTTGTTAAATCCGAATTCACCTTTTTCAAGACCCTTCTAACCACATAACCATTACAAAATAATAGCATTTGAGATATTTCTCTTGTTCTTTGCACAGAATCTGTCAGACGGGAAGATAATATATGGTGCTCAAGTCATTCACTCACAATCCAGAGCCACAAAATAATAATCTGTTGATATGTCATGAAGGAAATTGGTGCCATTGAAATGAAACCAACATCATTATTTATAAAAAAATCCCATCTGCTGATCTCATGTCCTTGAGACGGCAATGGTCATCCTTCCCTGGTCAGGTCTCTGTGTGACTACAAACCCACAGCAATATATTTTTTACTCTTTACTGTCCTGTGAAAGAGCTGAACCAGCCAATCAATTCAAGATCAGCATAACATGCTGGCCTGGCCAAGGCTGCACACATGCCGTGAGGGAAGAAAAAAAGGAAAGATAGATCCCTCCCTCTGCCTGTTTCCCATATTTCCATTCAGGTTGGTGACCATTCATTATTTCAAGTGCATTCTTTCTTAGTCTCTCCCTGACAATGATGTTCATCTCCATTAGTACCTCTGGTGCTGGCTTTATTGATGCTGACATTCAGATGTAAGGATTTTCTAAATACCACATCATTCCCAGTGCATAGAGAAGGAGTAGGGTTTTTATGGATCAGGAAAGAAACGAAGATGTCTAAGTGAGGAAAATTAGTTATTGCAATCAACCCTGAGAGTGTTGTTGAGGCAGTCTTTGGGATCTTGTGGACTGATTTTCTCTCCTTCATAAAGAATGATCGCTTGCCGCAGAGAGAGTGCCACGAAGTTTCACCAGACTAATCCCTGGTCTGATGTTACCATGAGGAGTGAGTGAAGATTAATCTCTAGCGCTGTGAGAGAATGAGAGGTGATTGTATTGAACCTTGAGGGGGAGCAACAGTCACTAACGATGTTCTGAACAGACACTGATACGGTGATTAAATTCCATGACTTCTGTTTTACTCGGGTGACATGATTGTCGATAGTTTAAGAGTCTCTGAGAATATTCCCCTCACACTTCCCCACTCCCCATGTCGACTGAGAGACACAGAGTGCCAGTCTTTGAATAAACTCTCCCTACATTAAAACGGTTCATTTGGTGTGTAATGCTGCACTGAACATCATGTTATTCTCAATCCTGCAGCAACCACGATACCTTCATTCGAAAACAGTTACTTCTTCCTACCAGCTTCTGACCTCCATGGAGAACACGTGCCTGTGTTCTTGGAGATGGAAGGTGTCTCCTTGAGACTTGGCACAAAACATTTGGTTTCCTTCCTCACTGCCAGTAAACCACGTTAAGGTATTACGTGCACCACAGGCAACGGAGTCACGAGGAACATCGTGGAGCCGTCTATGAGTGCATTCTCTGGTTTGTCATGTTGGTGCATCAATGACACTCTCCTATTCCTGAATAAGTGTCTCGAGGGGGTGAATGACCTCCACCTCGTCCCATGAAACAGGCTCATGAGTCTGATTGAGCTTTGCTGTTCCTGTTTTACAGTTCGATGTACTGACTCGATCCCGCCTCTTCCAGTGGAACAGGCTGGAGGACTGAATGTACTGTCACTCTTCCTGTTCAGTAGTTCCGATGGGCTGAATGGCTTCCACATATCAGTGTTTAACCGGCTTGAGGTGCTGAATGAGCTAATCTTTTATCTGTGGAAATGTACAGAGCCTGGCTGTGCTATTACATGGATGTTACTTTAACAGGACAAACCGGAATGCTGTCCAAGTCTTGCTGCACATGGACATAGATTGGTTCAGGAGCTGAAGGGAGACAAAATGGCGTAGGGGGTGCTGTGGTGGGGGGTGCAGCCATTGATGAAGCAGCTGAAGATGTCTGTGCTGAGGAAGCTACCCTAAGGATCTCCTGAAGAGATATCCCAGAAGTGAGAGGATGGTGGCCACCGACTACAAGCATCTTCCTTTGTGCTGTGAAAGACCCCAAGCAGTGGGGAGGTAATACCTGATTCCCATTAAGCTCAAATAAGTAGGTGGTCTTGATGACATCCTCAGTCAAAACCTGCCTTGATATCAAGGCCATTCACTCGTTCCGGGGCCCCTGTGTTCCCCTCTGGTTCATATCAATAACTGAAGGTGCATATGTCGGGAGAGTTTTGCTGTCACAGAGGGTAATGAATGTCAGGAATTATCTGGTCTAGAGACCTAGGGGAGCTTCATCACTGAAAGCAATTAAAGAGGAGGTAGATGGATTGTTGATCTATCAGAGAGCTGAGGGGTGCGAACAATTGGGCATTAAAGAGGAGTTAATGCTAACAATCGATCAGCTATGATAGCATACTTTAGCGTGATTGTCCAAACTAACTGATCCTGTTCCTTCGGTTCTCATATTCTGTAATTACAAAGTTAATTGTTGCAATTTCCCTGAACGTTCTATTTTTGAATTTTGCAATCAGAGAGAGCAAAGTATATTGTGCGTCATCTCTGAGTGAGGTTTGGGGGGCTGCATTCACAGTGAATCTGCGTCTACACAATAACTAACAAATGAAGCACAATTTTCAGAGAGGACACACTGTGTAAAGAGACCAGAGGTATCTTGCGAACCCAGCCTTAATTTCCCCATAACATTTTCCAACCACTGAAAACTATGTGTGACAGTCGTGACGGAGTGAATGAGATTCTGTGTTCCTGTAGACCATGTATTTGGAGCACGTTGCCACCATCTACGCCAGTGCAGGAGGTTTGATGGTCTGAATAGAACATAGGAACATAGGACTGAGGAGCAGGAGCTGTTCATTTGACACTTTGTCACTTATCCTCCAGGCATAAGACCTTAGCTGATCTGATTGGACTCAGCAGCACCTTTCTGTCTGTATACCATTTTCCTACATTGACCTGTCTATAAAATGTTTGAATACAACACAACTTTAAATAAGTGCAAAACTCCAGGCACCACAAAAGTTTGGGAAAGTGAATTTCCACTTGAACAACCCTTTAAGAATTTCCCATTTGTGTTCTGACCAATGTTGGAGGATTACTGTTTACTTTCCCAGTCCCACTCCTCCACTGGGAACAACAAATTTTAAATGGAACTAATTTAGGGATATGACTAATGGCATAAGTCTCAGACTGGGTCATCTTCGAAAAAAATAATATGACACACAGGAATTTGAACTCATAACAAATGGTAAAGTTATAGAGTGTCCCAATTTTTATTCTGCCTTTGAAGTTATTCTGCTCACACAAGCAGCTGGTAATGGAATTGCTTACCGCAGCAGTTGGATTTGGCTGAATTCCCAGGTCCGATTCCATCCTCTGGCAACTGTCTTTCACATTTCCCCTGTGTCTATGTGAGTTTTTTTTCCGTATTCTCCGGCTCCCACACACAATCCAAAACTGTACAGGTTATTGACCTTGCCGAACTGCCTATAGTGTTCAGGAATGTTCAGGTTAGGTCTATTACTCAGGGGTAAATATAGAACAGGGGAATGGGCCTTGTTGGTTTAGTCTTCACAGGATCGGTGTGGACTTCTAATATTCATCTGAATCTTTCCCGTCCAGTCGTGCCACTTTCGGTTTTAACATTGTAATTCTTTCTCTCTGTTTCTCTCCAAGGTTCTTGAGTAAGAACTTTGTAGTGTCACTGATGCCAATCTTAAGTAATTGCAGAAAAAATGAATTTGTACACCTTGCGTTGTTGTTCGTTTCCCAGTTTATGATGCTCCCTGTTGGACAGGGCGTTTGAGCAGCTTTGATACACGTTTTTCAAGCTGTTCAAAACCAGAAATTGCTAGAGAAACTCAGCGGGTCTGGCAGATTTTGTGCAGACAGAGAAACAGAGCTAGTATTTCAGGTCCAGCTTGACCCTTACTCAGAACTGAAAAGGACGTTTCAATCTATTAACAAAAGTGGACGAGGGTTGATGGGAAGCAGAGCATGTGGATGTGAAATGTCACAGAGGAGGGGCTTTTGATTGAGGTGAAAGAGAAACAGATGTAAATTGGGTGTATATTAAAGTGTGAATGGGAGAAATGATTTATCTCAACTGACTGCAATATAAACAAGACATAGACAAGATTATAGGGAAACCAGGAAGCAGAATGTATATAAAATGGAGAACAGTCATAATTGGTTCAGACTGTGAAGTTATGGAAATTATTGTTAACTCCTAAGGGCTGCAACGTACAATGCGTGCAGTGAGGTGCTACTCAAGCTTGGATTGTGCTTCATCCATTCATCTCAGTCCAGAAAGTTTCCTTCTTGGAGTAAACTTTATTGAATACACCTCTTCCCCTTGCACTGAATATTCCAAATTTCAGAAAGTATTTTCAGCCTTCATCTCACTGTAGTAATGGCAACTGCACTCTGACCGTGTAGTATAACAATTCCCATTCTTACTTAGCTCTGGTTAGAGAAACGTTTTCACTGTAGAGATCATCACCGCCTTTAGACAAAGGAATTTGTTTTCTTGACGTCTTATTGGCACTAGTAAGAGTTTCACGCTGCCTTAGTATTGTAACATGGAGAGAAACAAATCACAGTATGAAGTTTGGGCTGAGTGTTGTTTACATGTCATTTTAAAAATATTGTTTCAAATTTGCAATGCTTATTAGTGAATGCTTGTTCTTGAAGTTAGTTTCAAATGGCATGGAGGACGTTGAGAGGTGACATTATGGAAGTTAATAAAATGGATAACAGCCATAATTGGTTCACAAAGTTAAAGATCACACAACACCAGGTTATAGTGCTTCCAATTAAACCTGTTGGACTATAACCTGGTGTTGTGTGATTTTTAACTTTGTACACCCCAGTCCAACACCGGCATCTCCGAATCATAATGGGTTCAGTCTGTGAAGTTATGGAAATGAATGTTATCTCCTACGGGCTGCAACGTACAATCCGTACAGTGAGGTGCTACTCAATCTTGGATTGTGCTTCATTGGAAAATTGCAGCAGCTCAGGACCGAAATGTCAGCATGAGAGCAAGGAAGGTTATTGAAATGGGGTGCAGAAAGAAGGTCAGGGTTATTCCACGAGACAGAGTGGGAGTGTTCCATAGTGCAGTCTCTCTTTGGTCTCACCAGTGTAAAGGAGACTGCATTGTGCGCAGCAATGACAGGAGACTGGATTGAAAGAGTACAAGTGAAATGTTGCTTCACCTGGGAGGTGTGGTTGAGTCAGTCTCCGCTGATCATATGTTCAGTCACATGCAGAAGTTCCCCTGAATGATTGAATAGAACCAGACATCTAAATTGAGGATTTCTCTCTCACATCTGTGATGTAGAATTACACCCAGAGGAAGGTCAGTGGTTATAAATGGGCAGTCATTCAAGCAGATATCCCATGCTGCTCAGAAATTATTGCTTCTGTTCGAAAAGAAGGACTCGAAAAAAGATGAACCACCCATGGTTCACAAAATCTGTCATGGATACTATTCAATCACAAATTAACGAGCATTAGTGTGTGCCCAGATTTAGGACATTTATTTCTGGGACCAGAAGCAGATGCGAGGCATGTATTTCAATTGTGCTTCCGAAATTACACCTTGAAACATCTGCCATTGCTGGTCCATCCTCTTTCCGGCGTTTCTCCCCTTTTTGATTGCAGGATCTCCCTCTCCAATTTCAGAGTACATTCTCTGATATTATGGTCCCTACCCACTACAACTGAAGCTCTTTGATCAAGTCTACCTTCCCTGCAGTAGCATCAAGCTCCGTTTGTGCTGCCACTTTGCCTCTGGACTCAGTGTGGTTCGGCCTTTCCATACATCTCACTCCAGAAAGTTTCCTTCTTGGAGTAAACTTTATTGAAAACACCTCTTCCACTTTGCACTGAATAATCCAAATTTCAGAAAGTATTCTCAGCCTTCATCTCACTGTACTAAAGGTGACTGCAGGCTGACCGTATGATATAACGGGTTCCTTTCTTACATAGCTCTGGCTCGAGAAACGTTTTCACTGTAGAGATCATCATCCGCTTTAAACAAAGGAACTTATTTTCTTGACGTCTTATTGGCACTAGTAAGAGTTTCACGCTGCCTTAGTATTGTAACATGGAGACAAACAAATCACAGTATGAAGTTTGCCTGAGTGTTGTTTACCTGTCATTTTTAAAATATTGTTTCAAATTTGCAATGCTTATTAGTGAATGCTTGTTCTTGAAGTTAATTTCAAATGGAATGGAGAACGTTGAGAGTTGACATTATGGAAGTTAATAAAATCATGGGAGGATTAGATAGGGTGAGTTGCCAAGGTCTTTTCCACACGATAGGCGAGACGATATAGGACACAGCTTTAACGTGAAAAGGGGAAGATTTAACAGGGACAAAAGGGCAACTTTTTCACGCAGATGAGGAGTGTGTATAGAATGTGCTGCCAGATGAGCTAGTAGCTGCAAGTACAGTGACAATATTTGAAAGACATTTGGACAAACATATGAATGGGAACCGTTTAGAGACATGTAAACCAAATGCAATCGCATGAGACTAGTTTAGTTTGGAAACCCTGTTCAGCATGGGCAGGTTGGATGAAATGTTTGTGCGGAATGTGACTGTATGAATCCAGAAAGCGAGGGGAAAAGCAAGAAATAGACGGATAAAGGATGAAAAGATATGATGTAAACAAACTGGCAAGAAATTTAAAAATAAGCATCACAAGTTTTTCTGTGTGTATATAAAAAGTTGAAGATGAGTGTGTGACCTGTGGTGGAAATAAAGTCAAGAAATTATATGGAGAACATTCGGAGGGTGTGACTGGGGAATTGTCTACAGGGAACAGGCAGTTAATTTCCACCAGTATTTGACATCAATCCTCACAGGAAAGGCACTGTAAGTATTTCAACATTATCAAGAAAATGGTAATAGGAGGATTCCCGAACTGTCCCTAACAAAAGGAACAAGGTTTTTAACAACAGATAAGACTAGGAATAGGCAGGTCAGCAGAAATTCATAATTGGTTTTAACAGAAGTGGTTACAGAGTTACCGGTGCCACTATGTGAAATATTCCATCACTCTCTGGATTACAGAAGTGTTCCAGAGAAACTCGTGAAGCTCCAATATAGCGCCTGTTTTCAAGGATGGAACGAGACAGAAAGCAGGAACAATTTAGCCTACCTATTATTACTGGGAATCTGCGACGGTCAGTTTTTATTTCCGCATGGTCCGGTTCCCAACCACACTCGAAAAATGTGCAGGTCATTGGCCTGGATGAACTGCCTACAGTGTTCATGAATATGCAGGTCAGGTCCATTAATCAGGCGTAAATATAGAATAGGGGAATGGGTCTGGTTGTATTAGTCTTCACAGGATGGGTGTGGACTTGTTGGGCCGGAGTGCCTGTATTCACACTGTGATGATTTCAATTCTAATATTCATCTGAATCTTTTCCATCCAGTCGTACCACTTTCAGTTTTAACATTGTAACTGTTTCTCTCTGTTTCTCTCCATGGTCTTGATTAAGAACTTTGTAGTGTCACTGATGCCAATCTTAAGTAATTTCAGAACCGATGAATTTCTACACCTTGCGTTATTGTTCACTTCCCAGTTTATGGTGCTCCCTGTTGGACAGGGGTTTGAGCAGCTTTGATACATGTTTTTCAAGCTGTTCAAAACCAGAAACTGCTGGAGAAACTCAGCAGGTCTGCCAGCATCTGTGGAGACAGAGAAACAGATGTAGTATTTCAAGTCCAGCTTGATTCTTGTTCAGAATTGAAAAGGACGTTTTAATCCCTTGACAAAAGTGGACGCGGGTGGAAGGGAAGCAGAGCATGTGGAGGTGCAATGTCACAGAGGAGGGGCTTTTCATTGTGGTGAAAGAGAAACAGATGTAAATTGGGTGTATATTAAAGTGTGACTGGGAGAAATGGTTTCTCTCTACTGACTGCAATATAAACAAGGTATAGACAAGGTCACAGGGAAACCAGGAAGCAGAATGTATATAAAATGGAGAACAGCCATAATGGGTTCAGACTGTGAAGTTATGGAAATGAATGTTACCTCCTACTTGCAGTAACGTACAATGCGTAAAGTGAGGTATTACTCGAGCTTGGGTTGTGCTTCATTGGAACATTGCAGCAGCTCAGGACCGAAATGTCAGCATGAGAGCAAGGAAGGTTATTGAAATGGGAAGCAGTGAGAAGGTCAAGGTTATTCCTCCCGACAGCGTGGGAATGTTCCTCAGTGCAGTCTCTCTTTGGTCTCACCAGTGTAAAGGAGACTGCATTGTGAGCAGCAATCACAGGAGACTGGACTGAAAGAGTACAATTGAAATGTTGCTTCACCTTGGAGGTGTGATTGAGTCAGTCTCCGCTGATCATATGTTCAGCCGCATGCAGAAGTTTCCCCCGAAAGATTGATAGAACCAGACATCGAAATTGAGGATTTCTGTCTCACATCTGGTCTGAGTCGTGATGTGAAATTACACCCAGAGGAAGGTCTGTGGGTATACATGGGCATACATTCAAGCAGATATTCCATGCTGCTCATAAATTGTTGTTTCTGTTCGAAAAGAAGTACTTGAAAGAAGATGAACCACCCGTGGTTCACAAAGTCTGTCAAGGATTCTATTCAATCACAAATTAACAAGCATTAGTGTGCGCCCAGATTTAGGACATGTCAGAGACCAGAAGCAGATGCGAGGCATGAATTTCAATAGTGCTTCCTAAATTAAATTTAGAAACCCCTGCCATTGCTGCTCCATCCTCTTGCTTGCTTGTCTCCCATTTTTGATTCCAGTTTTTCCCTCTCCAATTACAAAGCACAATCTCTGACATTATGGTCCCTACCCACCACAACTGAAGTTCTTTGATCAAGTCTATCTTCCCAGCAGTAGCATCAATTTCCGTTTGTGCTGCCACTTTGCCTCTGGTCTCAGTCTGGTTTCGCCTCTCCATTCATGCTGATTTACACCTCCCACTCACATCTCATTCTGGAAAATTTCTTTCTTGCAGTAAACTTTATTCGAAACACCACTTCCGCGTTGCATTGAATAATGCAAATTTCAAAAAGTATTCTCAGCATTTATCTCACTGTGCTAAAGGCAACTTTAAGCTAACCGTGTAGTATAACAATTCCCTGACTGAGCTCTGGCTAGAGAAACGTTTTCACTGTAGAGATCATCATCCCCTTTAGACAAAGGGATTTATTTTCCTGACGTCTAATCGGCACTAGTAAGAATTTCACGCTGCCTTAGTATTGTAACATGGAGAGAAACAAATCACAGTATGAAGTTTGGGCTGAGTGTTGTTTACATGTCATTTTAAAAATATTGTTTCAAATTTGCAATGCTTATTAGTGAATGCTTGTTCTTGAAGTTAGTTTCAAATGGAATGGAGAACGTTGAGAGGTGACATTATGGAAGTTAATATAATCATGCGAGGCATGGATAGGATGAATTGCCAAGGTCTTTTCCTAACAATAGGGGAGACGAACCAGAGAATATACAGCTTTAAGGTGAAAATGGGAAGATTTAACAGTGATAAAACGGCAAGTTTTTCACGCAAAGAAGGTGTGTATGGAATGAGCTGCTAGAGGAGCTGGTAGATGCAAGTACAACGACAAAATTTAAAAGACATTTGGACAAACATATGAATGGGAACCGTTTAGAGGCATGTCGACCAAATTCAATCAGATGAGACTAGTTTAGTTTGGAAAAACTGGTCAGCATGGGCAGGGTTGGAAGAAATGTTTGAGTGCAATATGACTGTATAAATCTAGAAAACAAGGGTAAAAGCAAGAAATAGACGGAAAAAGGATGAAAATATATGATGTAAATAAATTGGCAAGAAATATAAAAACAAGCATCACAGGTTTTTCTGTGTGTATATAAAAAGTTAAAAATGAGTGTGCGACCTTTGGTAGAAAGAAAATCATGAAAGTATATGGAGAATATTCGGAGGGTGTGACTGGGAAAGTGGCTACAGGGAACAGGCAGATAATTTACACCAGTATTTGACATCAATCCTCACAGGAGAAAACACTGTAAGTATTTCAAAATCATCAAAATAATGTATATAGGAGAATTCTCGAACTGTCTCGAACAAAAGGTACAAGTTTTTTTAACAACAAATAAGACTAAGAATAGGCAGGTCAGCAGTAATTCATAATTGGCATTAAAATAAGATGTTGCAGAGTGACCGGTGTCACTGTGTGAAACATTCCATAACTCTCTGGATTACAGAAGTGTTCCAGCGAAACTTGTGAAGCTCCAATATGGCGCCTGTTTTCAAGGATGGAGCGAGACAGAAAACAGGAACCATTTAGCCTGACCATTATTGCTGAGAATCTGCGACAGTCTGTTATTAAGGAAGGAATTGCAGTGCATTTAGAAAAGGTTCAGACAGAGTCAGCATGCTTTTGTGAAAGAGAAACTATATTTTGTCTTGTAAAATCATGCAAAGTTTTTTTTGGAGATCCATGGGAATGTAACAAGCGGACGTGATAAAGGGGAACTGCGAGAGATGAGGTTTCCAGAGATTTTCCACAAGGTATCACAAAGTAAAGGCTCTTCCCCCAGACAGTATCTCATAGTATGATGGATAATATATGAGCATGGGATGACGGATGGTTATCACATAGAAATTGGACAGTCAAGATTCATCGATCTTTATGATACACACGTATCTACTGGATTAGCACCAATATCAGTCCAATGGCTTCAGTTATTTACATTGAAACTGAGAGCCTGTAGGAGGGAGCTGACTGCAATATACATCCGAATTTGAGGATGACACTGACAACCAAAAGGCAGGCTGTTATTTACTGAAGAGGAGTCCCAACAAAGCAGCAATACAAAGGAATTGGAGTGTTCCTGCGCATGAAACATAAAGTCGTTCTGCTGATGCAGAAAGTGACAAGATTGGTAGATTAAGTGAGTTTCTGGGATGAAAGGGTTGAATTCTTGAGTACATCAAAAATGGTGAGGCAATTATTCATTGTGTTTGAAATGAATAAGCATGACATTACTGAAATGGACAAGGTACCGAGGGGGCTTGACAACGTATTTGTTGAGAATGTGGTTCCACTCCTGGGCAGAGTGTCTCACTCCGGGATTTTGATACAGAATAAGGGATATCGATTTCAAACCTGGATGTAAAGAAATCTCATCTTTCAGAAGATAGTGAATGTCTGGAATTCCTGATCCCAGAGAGTTGTGGGAACTGGGTCAATTAAAGCATTTACAGACGGGGTGGATTGGTTTCGGACATATAAGCGAGTTGAGAGATACGAGGGTGTAACAGGAAAGTGGAGTTGAGCCAGCCTAAATTCTACAAATACATTTTCGAAACAAGACCTAACCATCGGCGTGGCCTCATTCTGGCTGTGTGCAGCAGGTCCGAAGGGTTGAATGGAACGTCAGAACATCGGGCTGAAGGACACGAGTGGGCCAATCAGCACTTCGACACTACTCCACCAGTAATGTAGGTCATGGTTCATCTCATTGTGCTCTCAGCTGCACTTTTCTCTCCATGCACCATTATCCCTGATACATATGTCTATGGAAAATCAAACGAAGCCAGCCTCGATATAATATAAAGATTCAGCCATCACATACTTCTGGGAAAGAGAATTCTCACTTGAATAAATGCCCACTTTGTGAATTCTCCTCACTCCGGTTCTGACTGTGGTTGGAGGGTGTGACTGTTACCTTTTCTAGTACCACTCATCCACTGTTCGCAACAAATTTAAATGTAACCAGGTTGGAGATATGGCCGATGATAAAGGTCTCAGACTGGGTCAGGTTCAGTGATAGGAACAAGTCTTGCAGATTTCTTTAGTCATCCACATATAACTAATAGAAATATCTGAGCAGCATGGTGGATCTCTGGTTAGCACTGCTGCCTCATACCACCAAGGAGCTGAGTTCAATTGCAACCTTCAATTATTCCCGTATCTGTGTGTCTTTACTGCCGGTGATCCAGTTTCCTCCCACCGTCCAAATATGTGCAAGTTGGAGTTAATTGCCCATAGTACTCAGGGATGTGTAGATTAGGTGGTTTAGGATGGAAAATGCAGGATTACATGGTCAGGGTAGGGGACAGGTCTGGGTGGGATGCCGTTCGGTGGGCCAGTGTGTACTCCATGGACACAATATCCTGCTTCCACACTGTTGATGTTCTATGACAATGACAAGTTTGGACTGGACAAACACCCAGTGGTTATCTACCTGATCCATACTCCTAAAAGTCTTGCATATTTCAATAAGATCACCTCTCATTCCAATAGTAATCTATTAAAACCTCGGTAATATATGCCCTTCATCCCTGGAATACGTGAAGTGAAACATCTCTGAAATGCTTCCAATATAATTATATCTTTCCTCAGGTAAGGAGACAAAAAACAACCTCACACCCCAGATGAGGTTATTTATTATTTACCAAATGTTGTGAGATTTTGGAAATCTCTTCCCGCAGAGCATTGGAGGCAGAGTTATTGAATATTTTTGAGGCATAGACAGAAGGCTAGTGGATAACAATGGAGTCAAGGATTATGGGTCAGGAATATGCAGTGTGGGGGAAATGCTTGCAGTAGTACAAAATGACACTGATCCAAAACACCCAGGAAAATAATGCAAAACAAATGGTAACATAGATTTTAAAAATGCAAAAGTGATAGAATAGTGTTCCAAAGAACCATGGGGCTGCTATGTCCTGACAGAAAGACCACTCGTGGTGGTTTAACCTGAGGGTCAGCACACCTAAGCGGTTGGGGTGAGCTTGAGGGAGAGTCCTCTTCGTAGTAACCTCTTCAGTGTGGGGAATTGAACCTGCGCTGGTGTCCTCCCTCTGCATCACAAAGCAGCCCCATCCAACCAAATGAGTGGGAGACAGTGTAAATGTTACAGACAGGAACAGCCACAGACAAAGGACAATAGAAACTTTCAAAACAAGGGAAAAAGGTACAGTTCAGATAACGGTCAAGATAACGGCTGAGGATAAAATGTTTTCGGCTAGAAATTGTATCTTATCACGACATAAGTGTTTGGAAGCTGTCTTGGCTGAATAAAATAAGGCGAGACAAGTGAAATAACCAGAATACTAATTGTTATTGCTTACCAATAACCATAAAATAAGTGTGCATTTTGTTCAATCTGTGTAAAATGAGCTTATCGTTACGTATAATAATACAACTGATGGAATATATTGTTTGGAGTGTCCGTCCCCATGGGAAAAGCCCTCGAACAGGCGCTTGAAGAAAACCGAGGTAAAAGTGCCCGAGTGTCGTCTGGTCAGTGACAGGAACCCTGCAACACGGAGCTGAGAAAACCATCAAATAAGCCGCAATCTCATTATATGCTAGAGCACATTTGATGTGTTGATTGGCCTCATGATGGATTTTAATTGTATGTGATTTGAATAACATACATCTCTACTCCTTCCCTTTTTATGTTACAGACTGTGCATTGACATTTTCCTGAAAACGGAAATTACTTGGAACATTTTTTGGAATATCCCATAATCGGCATACTCCAGAATATTCTATCACCGTGTGAGAGCATTGGAAAGGCGAGAAAGAAAGAGAGAAAGAGGAAAGGCGCTGCGTGCAGCAGTGAGAGTGATGGAGCATGAGCCTTGTTCAGGTAGGTGTTATAACGGATATACAGTGTTTATAGTGTGGGCGTAAAGTGGAGAGAGAGAGAGAGAGAAGGTGCTGCATGCAGCAGTGAGAGTGGTGGAGCATGAGCATTGTTCGGGGGTAGATGCTACAACAGATTTCAATGCGTGTGCGGGAGAGAGAGAAGACGGTGACCCTTATGCTGGCAGAATGGGGAAAGTTATTGATGCTTATCCTATATTGTTGGACATTTCTTCATACCCGCAGATCCTACAATGAGCTGGGTGGTGAGCTCACACCACTGTGCAGGGCAGTTCCAAACTGAAAAAGCTCAACCGTTTGCCAATTGGCCTTTTAAAGATGGTACCAGTGCTAGGGATCACGAGATATCCATAGGGCATCCAAGCGATTATGTTTACTTGCAGCCATGAAAGGTGGGAGAATTAGGCTGGCATTGAATGATAGTACATCGTGGGGTGGGGTGGGTAGTTAATGAGGTGAGTTCGATAAGATAGCACCAGGAAACTAACTCGGCCTCGTACAGATAATCCCTCAGTCACACTCAATGAAAATGTCACTGAGATAAATTATTGTTAGTTTCTGCCCAATGAGTTGAAGATTCCGCTGACTCCACTGCCAGTTACAACGCTGAAGAACAAATGCTCACCCAAAACTCTCCATCATCCGAACTCACACCAATATCCCATTCACCCATCATTCATGGGAATACTGGCTCACGTTGCAGGATGCTGTCAAAATATCTTCATTTCAGCATTCTGAAACCCGTGAGCTTCCATGAAGTTGTCTCTCAATCTCCCTTCCCTTTTTTTCCCAAAAAATATTTTGTTGTTGATATTTAAACTGATTCCCCCACCATCTCTCTCTGTCAGTGTCGTTCACGCCCACTGCATCCCCTGTCATGACACAATGGACATATGGGGCTGTAAATGGATGGGAGCTGCACATCCTGTCACTTCCAGCTTGGGCTGCAAGTTTCCTCACTCTGGGCAGTGATCTAACAGAGTGTTAATGAGCAATGTACTGGGGTGATGAAAACAGCTGCTTTGACGGTAACTGTTCCAGATTTATAGATCCATTCACTGCACGGCTGCCCATACTGTACAGATGCCTTATCCACGTCTATAGAGCAAGACACTGGTATGTGCTGCATATCACCCCATGCTGGACAGACCGTTTCGTCAGTGTTTCTGAATCAGTGCATCGGTGTGTACTGTACTGCTCCACGTGTTGGACAGATAGATAGTGGACTGGAGACACATGTGCTATATTCTATCCTGGACTGATTGTTGGGTTGTACTGAACCTGGTCTGCACAGTGCTCCATGTTGAACAGATATCTCATCTGGGCTTATACGGTCTGGGCTGGACCTGTGAGGTGAATTAACTATGCGATATAATTCCTGACAGAGCTATCACTCCTCCAGCATGACACATTCCGCTGTCAAATCCTGTGTTTCTGCAACATGTTGTTCATTAATTAATTAGCCAATTTAGACGTGAATATCTATCCTTTTTGTTATGGAACTGAGCAGACACATCTCAAAATATATGATGAAGGTAGTCTTGGCCGGAACATTTACTTATTTTAAAGATAAATGTGAGGTGCTGTATTTCAGATGCAATTTGCTTGTTCAAAATATTCGACATTGAGCAAAGCACAATTCATTCGACTACTGTTGACAAAACACAAACAAGCAGAATAATAGTTTGCTTAACTACTAAGCAAAAACTGTTCCAATATGGCAACATCCTATAAACACACACTTGTCAAAAAACAAATCCAGGAAACAGATTGTCTCACATGCAGTTCTCCAATCCAGGAGGAAAGAACATCAAAAGACAATTCTGAGAGAAATATCAGGGAGAGTGTAGCAGCCCGGAGAGATTTCCATACTTCCAAGCCTGCTCAGACTCCAGCAATAACTGGGGAAAGGTAAAATGAAGAATCCTTGTTCTGTACGAAGTTAACCGTCACTCCACAGGACCCGGCCGCAGCTGCAAGGACCACAAGGAATGGACTGTATCTACGATGTTTAAGGCACTGTAGGAGCCTCTCAGAAATGCCTAACACGACATAAGCCGTTAAATGATGGTAAAATAAATGTCAAAGTTAAGCATAAATAAATAAAACGAAAGGATGCAGCAGGCCTGGTTATCAGACACAGCCGGCCTTGGGAGCCCAGCAATTCCGACCCAGTAGGATCATCGAGCTCGTGGATAGAAAGTATCACCTCTCTGCCTCACCTCTAACTTTACAATTGGAGATGATGCTATTAGCCCGATAGTGAGCGATTTCAACGTCCCAACCAGGCGAAGTATTATTGTAATTTGTAAGGATTGTAGTGAAAGGGTTAACTGGAGCTGTTTGTGCATTGAATGTGAATGATGTCAGTCTCCGTGGATTCTAACTGTGTCACTGGAGGGTTTCCCTCTTCTATTAGTAAGGGGCTTCCTTCAACCTGTCATTCCCTAATATCAGCGGCAGCGTCATCCTCAAGATGATTGGCTCAGCAGCTACAGGGAGAGGGAGAGGAAGAGAATCAGATTGGAATGTTCCAACAATGGATCAGAATCTTACAGCTTTAGACTGGAATGTTCCAACAATGGGCAGTTGTTTATCCTTGGGAATATACTTGTTTTATCAGGATTGGGCACGGTTAGAGTTGCGAATACAAGCCGTACTGATGATTATTCAGATAAGTTACTATCCTATCCTCGCTATTACTGGTGTTGCTGGTAAACCTATCTCTATCAATTCTATCAGCGATGGTGAAGGTTATTGCTATTTCTGTTATTTATATTTAACAAATACATAACCTGTTATCTTCAGTTTCAATCACAAATCCCACTTAATTTCCATCAATTTCCGAATCCTCACTCATAAACATCTAAGAAGGAACAAGACTTTTCAGACCCTTGAGTTTTCCTTGTACCCTGAACTGTTTTATGTCTCTATATTCTCTCTGTTATCAACCCTACCTAGACCCACCACTATAATATCCCCAGTCTCCAGCTTTGCCTCAATGCTATTGCAAAATAGGCCATCATCTGCCCCCTTGTTAACTTCAAATTTTACGGCTTCCAGTTGCAAATATTTTGACCACAAACTTTTTCTTGTCTCTCCAGTTATTTCATAATAGGGACCTCATTTCAGAATAATAATGTCACTAGCCGTGTTATGAGTCTAAAGGCACTGTTTCAAATTCTACCAGAACCAATGATAGAACTTAGATTCAAATGGCAACAATCGGAAAGAGACGTCATTTACAGAGGGCAACCATAAACCATCAGTTTTTTTTTATTATTTAACTGAAAGCCTTTGGTAAAGAAACTAAGTGTGACAAAAAAAACGTTGGCTCCATATTGTTTTAACGAATGGTCTCAAAGTCAACGGCAATTAATGATGGATGAAAAATGCTGCCAGTGACGCAGACATCTCGTGAAAAGAACAGAATTAAAGGTGAAATAAACCAAGGAACTGTGGATGATGGAGATCTGAAATAAAATTCCCCAGCGTCTGAAAATATTGGAGAATCTCAGCAAGTATAGCAGCCTCTGTCAGGAGAAAAACTGATAAAGTTTTGAAACTCGTGATCCTATATCGCAACTGAAAGCAACTGGGAAGTAATGTTATTTATATCAGCGATGGTCAGATGTGTGAGGGGAAGGTTAGTTGAATGGATGTAGAAATGCCCAGTGAGAAAGAAAGAGAGAGAGAGAAATGAAAAGCAAACATAGGAACTGCTGAAGATGAACCAGAAGGAAAATAACATGGGAGCTTATTCTAAAATGTCCCTTTTTTCCCATATTCCTGAATATCATGTCAACTTAGATGTGTCCCTGTTTAAATTGAGTTATATTCCCTCTGTCCTTGCCTCTGTCCTTCCTCCCTGAGTGTGATGATCAACTCCATCGTCAATATTGGTGCCGCCCTTATAGTTGCTGAGATACAAAGAAACGGACTGTTACATTGTCAACTGATTTTTTTTTTGGAGAAGGGAACTGTAACTGTAGGGCTGTGCAGAGATGTAACTGTTTTGTTCTGCTCAGAAAAGAAACATTTTCAACACGGAATTGGTGCACCATGTGTGTGAAAATTTGACTTGCTGCTGTCATTACAGATAAAGGGATGTTCTGTGGACGCTTTACACGGGTTTGCGTTATCAGCTACTGCGTCCATTCAGACAGACGCAAGGGTATGGTGACCCACTCTGGATGAGGAATGAGCACTGCATTTACAGAGTGTTCTGGGTCCATGGTAAACAAATGGAGTCGGGATTACACAGAAGGGAAGCTCCGTACACAGGGAGGGGCAGGGCACTGCATGATCCTGCCACAAATTTCCAGGAACATTTGTCTAAGCTGGACACATTCCAAGTGTAAAATGTGAAACCAGCGTCTTTAAAAAAGGAGGTGGCGACTGAGCAGTGTCCCCTCCTTCAAACTCACACCAGAACTGTGCTGACACTCACCATGAAGTGAACTGGATTGATTCTGGAACTTTCCAGGCAAGAGATGGGTGACATATCCATCGCAATGAAGTGTATTGGATTGAGTCTGGAAATTTCCAGGCAGGAGTGAGTAACATATCGGGAGTGCAGTCCTCCGATATGCCACTAGCTGATAGAAGCCACCTGCTGAGAGGAATACATTAATTCTGCCTCCACAGAAGAAGGTGCAGAAACTAACTTCCAGAAATACTAGGGAACAGGGTCCTTGTTGAAAATGAGGGGCTGCACGAAATTAGAATTAATGAAGACTATGTCTTTGAAAACCTAATCGAATTGAATATTGGTATGTTGCTGGAACTGATGAGCTGCATCCCCGAGTATTGAGGAGGTGGCAACAGAGCTAGTGAAGGAATTACTGACTATT